>NW_026961206.1:0-37924 GCF_963924245.1 Chroicocephalus ridibundus
AGTGTCTCTGAGAATTGCTCTGATTATCCCTGTGACCTCTTTGCTAAGACTCTCCAGAGAGCCGTCCTCAAAACCAACACACATCTTGACATATCTCCCACATTGATCGCAGTGTCTCCAGGAACGGCATTCAAGGAGCCAGGAACTTTTCTCCCTACACTGTCCATTGAGTTGTCCTCAAAACCAATATACATCCTGCTATATCTCCCACATGGAAAGTGCCAGGAGGGAGAAGTGGCGATTATGTTTAGACTTTCTCGGAACTGCTTCAAATCAACTAGATATCTTTGTGCTGTAAATCTCCCAACAGCCAAACGCAAAAGCAGCAAACATCTCGCTGTATGTCCCACATCCAAAGTGCCAAGAGAGAGCTTGCTCTCCCTGTCTTTGAGTACTGTTTTCGCTGTGCCGGTTACCTCTTTGCTAACATTCTCTTCAGCGCTGCAGGGAAACCAGGAACCACGTGGAGAAGGCACCCACACTGAAAGTGCCTGGAGGGAACATTGGGGCTTCTTCTCAGTGTCTCTGACATAGGGTTTCACTGTCCCGGGAAAGTCTCTGCTAACACCCTGCAGAGCGCTGTGCCCAATCTACAGAAACGTCTTGCGGTATCTCCTACAGGGAAAGTGCCAGGAGGGAACTGTCCATCTTGTTCTCAGTGTCTCTGAGAATTGCTCTGATTATCCCTGTGACCTCTTTGCTAAGACTCTCCAGAGAGCCGTCCTCAAAACCAACACACATCTTGACATATCTCCCACATTGATCGCAGTGTCTCCAGGAACGGCATTCAAGGAGCCAGGAACTTTTCTCCCTACACTGTCCATTGAGTTGTCCTCAAAACCAATATACATCCTGCTATATCTCCCACATGGAAAGTGCCAGGAGGGAGAAGTGGCGATTATGTTTAGACTTTCTCGGAACTGCTTCAAATCAACTAGATATCTTTGTGCTGTAAATCTCCCAACAGCCAAACGCAAAAGCAGCAAACATCTCGCTGTATGTCCCACATCCAAAGTGCCAAGAGAGAGCTTGCTCTCCCTGTCTTTGAGTACTGTTTTCGCTGTGCCGGTTACCTCTTTGCTAACATTCTCTTCAGCGCTGCAGGGAAACCAGGAACCACGTGGAGAAGGCACCCACACTGAAAGTGCCTGGAGGGAACATTGGGGCTTCTTCTCAGTGTCTCTGACATAGGGTTTCACTGTCCCGGGAAAGTCTCTGCTAACACCCTGCAGAGCGCTGTGCCCAATCTACAGAAACGTCTTGCGGTATCTCCTACAGGGAAAGTGCCAGGAGGGAACTGTCCATCTTGTTCTCAGTGTCTCTGAGAATTGCTCTGATTATCCCTGTGACCTCTTTGCTAAGACTCTCCAGAGAGCCGTCCTCAAAACCAACACACATCTTGACATATCTCCCACATTGATCGCAGTGTCTCCAGGAACGGCATTCAAGGAGCCAGGAACTTTTCTCCCTACACTGTCCATTGAGTTGTCCTCAAAACCAATATACATCCTGCTATATCTCCCACATGGAAAGTGCCAGGAGGGAGAAGTGGCGATTATGTTTAGACTTTCTCGGAACTGCTTCAAATCAACTAGATATCTTTGTGCTGTAAATCTCCCAACAGCCAAACGCAAAAGCAGCAAACATCTCGCTGTATGTCCCACATCCAAAGTGCCAAGAGAGAGCTTGCTCTCCCTCTCTTTGAGTACTGTTTTCGCTGTGCCGGTTACCTCTTTGCTAACATTCTCTTCAGCGCTGCAGGGAAACCAGGAACCACGTGGAGAAGGCACCCACACTGAAAGTGCCTGGAGGGAACATTGGGGCTTCTTCTCAGTGTCTCTGACATAGGGTTTCACTGTCCCGGGAAAGTCTCTGCTAACACCCTGCAGAGCGCTGTGCCCAATCTACAGAAACGTCTTGCGGTATCTCCTACAGGGAAAGTGCCAGGAGGGAACTGTCCATCTTGTTCTCAGTGTCTCTGAGAATTGCTCTGATTATCCCTGTGACCTCTTTGCTAAGACTCTCCAGAGAGCCGTCCTCAAAACCAACACACATCTTGACATATCTCCCTCATTGATCGCAGTGTCTCCAGGAACGGCATTCAAGGAGCCAGGAACTTTTCTCCCTACACTGTCCATTGAGTTGTCCTCAAAACCAATATACATCCTGCTATATCTCCCACATGGAAAGTGCCAGGAGGGAGAAGTGGCGATTATGTTTAGACTTTCTCGGAACTGCTTCAAATCAACTAGATATCTTTGTGCTGTAAATCTCCCAACAGCCAAACGCAAAAGCAGCAAACATCTCGCTGTATGTCCCACATCCAAAGTGCCAAGAGAGAGCTTGCTCTCCCTGTCTTTGAGTACTGTTTTCGCTGTGCCGGTTACCTCTTTGCTAACATTCTCTTCAGCGCTGCAGGGAAACCAGGAACCACGTGGAGAAGGCACCCACACTGAAAGTGCCTGGAGGGAACATTGGGGCTTCTTCTCAGTGTCTCTGACATAGGGTTTCACTGTCCCGGGAAAGTCTCTGCTAACACCCTGCAGAGCGCTGTGCCCAATCTACAGAAACGTCTTGCGGTATCTCCTACAGGGAAAGTGCCAGGAGGGAACTGTCCATCTTGTTCTCAGTGTCTCTGAGAATTGCTCTGATTATCCCTGTGACCTCTTTGCTAAGACTCTCCAGAGAGCCGTCCTCAAAACCAACACACATCTTGACATATCTCCCACATTGATCGCAGTGTCTCCAGGAACGGCATTCAAGGAGCCAGGAACTTTTCTCCCTACACTGTCCATTGAGTTGTCCTCAAAACCAATATACATCCTGCTATATCTCCCACATGGAAAGTGCCAGGAGGGAGAAGTGGCGATTATGTTTAGACTTTCTCGGAACTGCTTCAAATCAACTAGATATCTTTGTGCTGTAAATCTCCCAACAGCCAAACGCAAAAGCAGCAAACATCTCGCTGTATGTCCCACATCCAAAGTGCCAAGAGAGAGCTTGCTCTCCCTGTCTTTGAGTACTGTTTTCGCTGTGCCGGTTACCTCTTTGCTAACATTCTCTTCAGCGCTGCAGGGAAACCAGGAACCACGTGGAGAAGGCACCCACACTGAAAGTGCCTGGAGGGAACATTGGGGCTTCTTCTCAGTGTCTCTGACATAGGGTTTCACTGTCCCGGGAAAGTCTCTGCTAACACCCTGCAGAGCGCTGTGCCCAATCTACAGAAACGTCTTGCGGTATCTCCTACAGGGAAAGTGCCAGGAGGGAACTGTCCATCTTGTTCTCAGTGTCTCTGAGAATTGCTCTGATTATCCCTGTGACCTCTTTGCTAAGACTCTCCAGAGAGCCGTCCTCAAAACCAACACACATCTTGACATATCTCCCACATTGATCGCAGTGTCTCCAGGAACGGCATTCAAGGAGCCAGGAACTTTTCTCCCTACACTGTCCATTGAGTTGTCCTCAAAACCAATATACATCCTGCTATATCTCCCACATGGAAAGTGCCAGGAGGGAGAAGTGGCGATTATGTTTAGACTTTCTCGGAACTGCTTCAAATCAACTAGATATCTTTGTGCTGTAAATCTCCCAACAGCCAAACGCAAAAGCAGCAAACATCTCGCTGTATGTCCCACATCCAAAGTGCCAAGAGAGAGCTTGCTCTCCCTGTCTTTGAGTACTGTTTTCGCTGTGCCGGTTACCTCTTTGCTAACATTCTCTTCAGCGCTGCAGGGAAACCAGGAACCACGTGGAGAAGGCACCCACACTGAAAGTGCCTGGAGGGAACATTGGGGCTTCTTCTCAGTGTCTCTGACATAGGGTTTCACTGTCCCGGGAAAGTCTCTGCTAACACCCTGCAGAGCGCTGTGCCCAATCTACAGAAACGTCTTGCGGTATCTCCTACAGGGAAAGTGCCAGGAGGGAACTGTCCATCTTGTTCTCAGTGTCTCTGAGAATTGCTCTGATTATCCCTGTGACCTCTTTGCTAAGACTCTCCAGAGAGCCGTCCTCAAAACCAACACACATCTTGACATATCTCCCACATTGATCGCAGTGTCTCCAGGAACGGCATTCAAGGAGCCAGGAACTTTTCTCCCTACACTGTCCATTGAGTTGTCCTCAAAACCAATATACATCCTGCTATATCTCCCACATGGAAAGTGCCAGGAGGGAGAAGTGGCGATTATGTTTAGACTTTCTCGGAACTGCTTCAAATCAACTAGATATCTTTGTGCTGTAAATCTCCCAACAGCCAAACGCAAAAGCAGCAAACATCTCGCTGTATGTCCCACATCCAAAGTGCCAAGAGAGAGCTTGCTCTCCCTGTCTTTGAGTACTGTTTTCGCTGTGCCGGTTACCTCTTTGCTAACATTCTCTTCAGCGCTGCAGGGAAACCAGGAACCACGTGGAGAAGGCACCCACACTGAAAGTGCCTGGAGGGAACATTGGGGCTTCTTCTCAGTGTCTCTGACATAGGGTTTCACTGTCCCGGGAAAGTCTCTGCTAACACCCTGCAGAGCGCTGTGCCCAATCTACAGAAACGTCTTGCGGTATCTCCTACAGGGAAAGTGCCAGGAGGGAACTGTCCATCTTGTTCTCAGTGTCTCTGAGAATTGCTCTGATTATCCCTGTGACCTCTTTGCTAAGACTCTCCAGAGAGCCGTCCTCAAAACCAACACACATCTTGACATATCTCCCACATTGATCGCAGTGTCTCCAGGAACGGCATTCAAGGAGCCAGGAACTTTTCTCCCTACACTGTCCATTGAGTTGTCCTCAAAACCAATATACATCCTGCTATATCTCCCACATGGAAAGTGCCAGGAGGGAGAAGTGGCGATTATGTTTAGACTTTCTCGGAACTGCTTCAAATCAACTAGATATCTTTGTGCTGTAAATCTCCCAACAGCCAAACGCAAAAGCAGCAAACATCTCGCTGTATGTCCCACATCCAAAGTGCCAAGAGAGAGCTTGCTCTCCCTCTCTTTGAGTACTGTTTTCGCTGTGCCGGTTACCTCTTTGCTAACATTCTCTTCAGCGCTGCAGGGAAACCAGGAACCACGTGGAGAAGGCACCCACACTGAAAGTGCCTGGAGGGAACATTGGGGCTTCTTCTCAGTGTCTCTGACATAGGGTTTCACTGTCCGGGAAAGTCTCTGCTAACACCCTGCAGAGCGCTGTGCCCAATCTACAGAAACGTCTTGCGGTATCTCCTACAGGGAAAGTGCCAGGAGGGAACTGTCCATCTTGTTCTCAGTGTCTCTGAGAATTGCTCTGATTATCCCTGTGACCTCTTTGCTAAGACTCTCCAGAGAGCCGTCCTCAAAACCAACACACATCTTGACATATCTCCCACATTGATCGCAGTGTCTCCAGGAACGGCATTCAAGGAGCCAGGAACTTTTCTCCCTACACTGTCCATTGAGTTGTCCTCAAAACCAATATACATCCTGCTATATCTCCCACATGGAAAGTGCCAGGAGGGAGAAGTGGCGATTATGTTTAGACTTTCTCGGAACTGCTTCAAATCAACTAGATATCTTTGTGCTGTAAATCTCCCAACAGCCAAACGCAAAAGCAGCAAACATCTCGCTGTATGTCCCACATCCAAAGTGCCAAGAGAGAGCTTGCTCTCCCTGTCTTTGAGTACTGTTTTCGCTGTGCCGGTTACCTCTTTGCTAACATTCTCTTCAGCGCTGCAGGGAAACCAGGAACCACGTGGAGAAGGCACCCACACTGAAAGTGCCTGGAGGGAACATTGGGGCTTCTTCTCAGTGTCTCTGACATAGGGTTTCACTGTCCCGGGAAAGTCTCTGCTAACACCCTGCAGAGCGCTGTGCCCAATCTACAGAAACGTCTTGCGGTATCTCCTACAGGGAAAGTGCCAGGAGGGAACTGTCCATCTTGTTCTCAGTGTCTCTGAGAATTGCTCTGATTATCCCTGTGACCTCTTTGCTAAGACTCTCCAGAGAGCCGTCCTCAAAACCAACACACATCTTGACATATCTCCCACATTGATCGCAGTGTCTCCAGGAACGGCATTCAAGGAGCCAGGAACTTTTCTCCCTACACTGTCCATTGAGTTGTCCTCAAAACCAATATACATCCTGCTATATCTCCCACATGGAAAGTGCCAGGAGGGAGAAGTGGCGATTATGTTTAGACTTTCTCGGAACTGCTTCAAATCAACTAGATATCTTTGTGCTGTAAATCTCCCAACAGCCAAACGCAAAAGCAGCAAACATCTCGCTGTATGTCCCACATCCAAAGTGCCAAGAGAGAGCTTGCTCTCCCTGTCTTTGAGTACTGTTTTCGCTGTGCCGGTTACCTCTTTGCTAACATTCTCTTCAGCGCTGCAGGGAAACCAGGAACCACGTGGAGAAGGCACCCACACTGAAAGTGCCTGGAGGGAACATTGGGGCTTCTTCTCAGTGTCTCTGACATAGGGTTTCACTGTCCCGGGAAAGTCTCTGCTAACACCCTGCAGAGCGCTGTGCCCAATCTACAGAAACGTCTTGCGGTATCTCCTACAGGGAAAGTGCCAGGAGGGAACTGTCCATCTTGTTCTCAGTGTCTCTGAGAATTGCTCTGATTATCCCTGTGACCTCTTTGCTAAGACTCTCCAGAGAGCCGTCCTCAAAACCAACACACATCTTGACATATCTCCCACATTGATCGCAGTGTCTCCAGGAACGGCATTCAAGGAGCCAGGAACTTTTCTCCCTACACTGTCCATTGAGTTGTCCTCAAAACCAATATACATCCTGCTATATCTCCCACATGGAAAGTGCCAGGAGGGAGAAGTGGCGATTATGTTTAGACTTTCTCGGAACTGCTTCAAATCAACTAGATATCTTTGTGCTGTAAATCTCCCAACAGCCAAACGCAAAAGCAGCAAACATCTCGCTGTATGTCCCACATCCAAAGTGCCAAGAGAGAGCTTGCTCTCCCTGTCTTTGAGTACTGTTTTCGCTGTGCCGGTTACCTCTTTGCTAACATTCTCTTCAGCGCTGCAGGGAAACCAGGAACCACGTGGAGAAGGCACCCACACTGAAAGTGCCTGGAGGGAACATTGGGGCTTCTTCTCAGTGTCTCTGACATAGGGTTTCACTGTCCCGGGAAAGTCTCTGCTAACACCCTGCAGAGCGCTGTGCCCAATCTACAGAAACGTCTTGCGGTATCTCCTACAGGGAAAGTGCCAGGAGGGAACTGTCCATCTTGTTCTCAGTGTCTCTGAGAATTGCTCTGATTATCCCTGTGACCTCTTTGCTAAGACTCTCCAGAGAGCCGTCCTCAAAACCAACACACATCTTGACATATCTCCCACATTGATCGCAGTGTCTCCAGGAACGGCATTCAAGGAGCCAGGAACTTTTCTCCCTACACTGTCCATTGAGTTGTCCTCAAAACCAATATACATCCTGCTATATCTCCCACATGGAAAGTGCCAGGAGGGAGAAGTGGCGATTATGTTTAGACTTTCTCGGAACTGCTTCAAATCAACTAGATATCTTTGTGCTGTAAATCTCCCAACAGCCAAACGCAAAAGCAGCAAACATCTCGCTGTATGTCCCACATCCAAAGTGCCAAGAGAGAGCTTGCTCTCCCTCTCTTTGAGTACTGTTTTCGCTGTGCCGGTTACCTCTTTGCTAACATTCTCTTCAGCGCTGCAGGGAAACCAGGAACCACGTGGAGAAGGCACCCACACTGAAAGTGCCTGGAGGGAACATTGGGGCTTCTTCTCAGTGTCTCTGACATAGGGTTTCACTGTCCCGGGAAAGTCTCTGCTAACACCCTGCAGAGCGCTGTGCCCAATCTACAGAAACGTCTTGCGGTATCTCCTACAGGGAAAGTGCCAGGAGGGAACTGTCCATCTTGTTCTCAGTGTCTCTGAGAATTGCTCTGATTATCCCTGTGACCTCTTTGCTAAGACTCTCCAGAGAGCCGTCCTCAAAACCAACACACATCTTGACATATCTCCCACATTGATCGCAGTGTCTCCAGGAACGGCATTCAAGGAGCCAGGAACTTTTCTCCCTACACTGTCCATTGAGTTGTCCTCAAAACCAATATACATCCTGCTATATCTCCCACATGGAAAGTGCCAGGAGGGAGAAGTGGCGATTATGTTTAGACTTTCTCGGAACTGCTTCAAATCAACTAGATATCTTTGTGCTGTAAATCTCCCAACAGCCAAACGCAAAAGCAGCAAACATCTCGCTGTATGTCCCACATCCAAAGTGCCAAGAGAGAGCTTGCTCTCCCTCTCTTTGAGTACTGTTTTCGCTGTGCCGGTTACCTCTTTGCTAACATTCTCTTCAGCGCTGCAGGGAAACCAGGAACCACGTGGAGAAGGCACCCACACTGAAAGTGCCTGGAGGGAACATTGGGGCTTCTTCTCAGTGTCTCTGACATAGGGTTTCACTGTCCCGGGAAAGTCTCTGCTAACACCCTGCAGAGCGCTGTGCCCAATCTACAGAAACGTCTTGCGGTATCTCCTACAGGGAAAGTGCCAGGAGGGAACTGTCCATCTTGTTCTCAGTGTCTCTGAGAATTGCTCTGATTATCCCTGTGACCTCTTTGCTAAGACTCTCCAGAGAGCCGTCCTCAAAACCAACACACATCTTGACATATCTCCCTCATTGATCGCAGTGTCTCCAGGAACGGCATTCAAGGAGCCAGGAACTTTTCTCCCTACACTGTCCATTGAGTTGTCCTCAAAACCAATATACATCCTGCTATATCTCCCACATGGAAAGTGCCAGGAGGGAGAAGTGGCGATTATGTTTAGACTTTCTCGGAACTGCTTCAAATCAACTAGATATCTTTGTGCTGTAAATCTCCCAACAGCCAAACGCAAAAGCAGCAAACATCTCGCTGTATGTCCCACATCCAAAGTGCCAAGAGAGAGCTTGCTCTCCCTGTCTTTGAGTACTGTTTTCGCTGTGCCGGTTACCTCTTTGCTAACATTCTCTTCAGCGCTGCAGGGAAACCAGGAACCACGTGGAGAAGGCACCCACACTGAAAGTGCCTGGAGGGAACATTGGGGCTTCTTCTCAGTGTCTCTGACATAGGGTTTCACTGTCCCGGGAAAGTCTCTGCTAACACCCTGCAGAGCGCTGTGCCCAATCTACAGAAACGTCTTGCGGTATCTCCTACAGGGAAAGTGCCAGGAGGGAACTGTCCATCTTGTTCTCAGTGTCTCTGAGAATTGCTCTGATTATCCCTGTGACCTCTTTGCTAAGACTCTCCAGAGAGCCGTCCTCAAAACCAACACACATCTTGACATATCTCCCACATTGATCGCAGTGTCTCCAGGAACGGCATTCAAGGAGCCAGGAACTTTTCTCCCTACACTGTCCATTGAGTTGTCCTCAAAACCAATATACATCCTGCTATATCTCCCACATGGAAAGTGCCAGGAGGGAGAAGTGGCGATTATGTTTAGACTTTCTCGGAACTGCTTCAAATCAACTAGATATCTTTGTGCTGTAAATCTCCCAACAGCCAAACGCAAAAGCAGCAAACATCTCGCTGTATGTCCCACATCCAAAGTGCCAAGAGAGAGCTTGCTCTCCCTGTCTTTGAGTACTGTTTTCGCTGTGCCGGTTACCTCTTTGCTAACATTCTCTTCAGCGCTGCAGGGAAACCAGGAACCACGTGGAGAAGGCACCCACACTGAAAGTGCCTGGAGGGAACATTGGGGCTTCTTCTCAGTGTCTCTGACATAGGGTTTCACTGTCCCGGGAAAGTCTCTGCTAACACCCTGCAGAGCGCTGTGCCCAATCTACAGAAACGTCTTGCGGTATCTCCTACAGGGAAAGTGCCAGGAGGGAATTGTCGAGCTTGTTCTCAGTGTCTCTGAGAATTGCTCTGATTATCCCTGTGACCTCTTTGCTAAGACTCTCCAGAGAGCCGTCCTCAAAACCAACACACATCTTGACATATCTCCCACATTGATCGCAGTGTCTCCAGGAACGGCATTCAAGGAGCCAGGAACTTTTCTCCCTACACTGTCCATTGAGTTGTCCTCAAAACCAATATACATCCTGCTATATCTCCCACATGGAAAGTGCCAGGAGGGAGAAGTGGCGATTATGTTTAGACTTTCTCGAACTGCTTCAAATCAACTAGATATCTTTGTGCTGTAAATCTCCCAACAGCCAAACGCAAAAGCAGCAAACATCTCGCTGTATGTCCCACATCCAAAGTGCCAAGAGAGAGCTTGCTCTCCCTGTCTTTGAGTACTGTTTTCGCTGTGCCGGTTACCTCTTTGCTAACATTCTCTTCAGCGCTGCAGGGAAACCAGGAACCACGTGGAGAAGGCACCCACACTGAAAGTGCCTGGAGGGAACATTGGGGCTTCTTCTCAGTGTCTCTGACATAGGGTTTCACTGTCCCGGGAAAGTCTCTGCTAACACCCTGCAGAGCGCTGTGCCCAATCTACAGAAACGTCTTGCGGTATCTCCTACAGGGAAAGTGCCAGGAGGGAACTGTCCATCTTGTTCTCAGTGTCTCTGAGAATTGCTCTGATTATCCCTGTGACCTCTTTGCTAAGACTCTCCAGAGAGCCGTCCTCAAAACAAACACACATCTTGACATATCTCCCACATTGATCGCAGTGTCTCCAGGAACGGCATTCAAGGAGCCAGGAACTTTTCTCCCTACACTGTCCATTGAGTTGTCCTCAAAACCAATATACATCCTGCTATATCTCCCACATGGAAAGTGCCAGGAGGGAGAAGTGGCGATTATGTTTAGACTTTCTCGGAACTGCTTCAAATCAACTAGATATCTTTGTGCTGTAAATCTCCCAACAGCCAAACGCAAAAGCAGCAAACATCTCGCTGTATGTCCCACATCCAAAGTGCCAAGAGAGAGCTTGCTCTCCCTGTCTTTGAGTACTGTTTTCGCTGTGCCGGTTACCTCTTTGCTAACATTCTCTTCAGCGCTGCAGGGAAACCAGGAACCACGTGGAGAAGGCACCCACACTGAAAGTGCCTGGAGGGAACATTGGGGCTTCTTCTCAGTGTCTCTGACATAGGGTTTCACTGTCCCGGGAAAGTCTCTGCTAACACCCTGCAGAGCGCTGTGCCCAATCTACAGAAACGTCTTGCGGTATCTCCTACAGGGAAAGTGCCAGGAGGGAACTGTCCATCTTGTTCTCAGTGTCTCTGAGAATTGCTCTGATTATCCCTGTGACCTCTTTGCTAAGACTCTCCAGAGAGCCGTCCTCAAAACCAACACACATCTTGACATATCTCCCACATTGATCGCAGTGTCTCCAGGAACGGCATTCAAGGAGCCAGGAACTTTTCTCCCTACACTGTCCATTGAGTTGTCCTCAAAACCAATATACATCCTGCTATATCTCCCACATGGAAAGTGCCAGGAGGGAGAAGTGGCGATTATGTTTAGACTTTCTCGGAACTGCTTCAAATCAACTAGATATCTTTGTGCTGTAAATCTCCCA
Organism: Chroicocephalus ridibundus; assembly: GCF_963924245.1. NCBI lineage: Eukaryota > Metazoa > Chordata > Aves > Charadriiformes > Laridae > Chroicocephalus > Chroicocephalus ridibundus. The sequence goes on from NW_026961206.1 coordinate 11,474, forward strand.
ACAGCCAAACGCAAAAGCAGCAAACATCTCGCTGTATGTCCCACATCCAAAGTGCCAAGAGAGAGCTTGCTCTCCCTCTCTTTGAGTACTGTTTTCGCTGTGCCGGTTACCTCTTTGCTAACATTCTCTTCAGCGCTGCAGGGAAACCAGGAACCACGTGGAGAAGGCACCCACACTGAAAGTGCCTGGAGGGAACATTGGGGCTTCTTCTCAGTGTCTCTGACATAGGGTTTCACTGTCCCGGGAAAGTCTCTGCTAACACCCTGCAGAGCGCTGTGCCCAATCTACAGAAACGTCTTGCGGTATCTCCTACAGGGAAAGTGCCAGGAGGGAACTGTCCATCTTGTTCTCAGTGTCTCTGAGAATTGCTCTGATTATCCCTGTGACCTCTTTGCTAAGACTCTCCAGAGAGCCGTCCTCAAAACAAACACACATCTTGACATATCTCCCACATTGATCGCAGTGTCTCCAGGAACGGCATTCAAGGAGCCAGGAACTTTTCTCCCTACACTGTCCATTGAGTTGTCCTCAAAACCAATATACATCCTGCTATATCTCCCACATGGAAAGTGCCAGGAGGGAGAAGTGGCGATTATGTTTAGACTTTCTCGGAACTGCTTCAAATCAACTAGATATCTTTGTGCTGTAAATCTCCCAACAGCCAAACGCAAAAGCAGCAAACATCTCGCTGTATGTCCCACATCCAAAGTGCCAAGAGAGAGCTTGCTCTCCCTGTCTTTGAGTACTGTTTTCGCTGTGCCGGTTACCTCTTTGCTAACATTCTCTTCAGCGCTGCAGGGAAACCAGGAACCACGTGGAGAAGGCACCCACACTGAAAGTGCCTGGAGGGAACATTGGGGCTTCTTCTCAGTGTCTCTGACATAGGGTTTCACTGTCCCGGGAAAGTCTCTGCTAACACCCTGCAGAGCGCTGTGCCCAATCTACAGAAACGTCTTGCGGTATCTCCTACAGGGAAAGTGCCAGGAGGGAATTGTCGAGCTTGTTCTCAGTGTCTCTGAGAATTGCTCTGATTATCCCTGTGACCTCTTTGCTAAGACTCTCCAGAGAGCCGTCCTCAAAACCAACACACATCTTGACATATCTCCCACATTGATCGCAGTGTCTCCAGGAACGGCATTCAAGGAGCCAGGAACTTTTCTCCCTACACTGTCCATTGAGTTGTCCTCAAAACCAATATACATCCTGCTATATCTCCCACATGGAAAGTGCCAGGAGGGAGAAGTGGCGATTATGTTTAGACTTTCTCGGAACTGCTTCAAATCAACTAGATATCTTTGTGCTGTAAATCTCCCAACAGCCAAACGCAAAAGCAGCAAACATCTCGCTGTATGTCCCACATCCAAAGTGCCAAGAGAGAGCTTGCTCTCCCTCTCTTTGAGTACTGTTTTCGCTGTGCCGGTTACCTCTTTGCTAACATTCTCTTCAGCGCTGCAGGGAAACCAGGAACCACGTGGAGAAGGCACCCACACTGAAAGTGCCTGGAGGGAACATTGGGGCTTCTTCTCAGTGTCTCTGACATAGGGTTTCACTGTCCCGGGAAAGTCTCTGCTAACACCCTGCAGAGCGCTGTGCCCAATCTACAGAAACGTCTTGCGGTATCTCCTACAGGGAAAGTGCCAGGAGGGAACTGTCCATCTTGTTCTCAGTGTCTCTGAGAATTGCTCTGATTATCCCTGTGACCTCTTTGCTAAGACTCTCCAGAGAGCCGTCCTCAAAACCAACACACATCTTGACATATCTCCCACATTGATCGCAGTGTCTCCAGGAACGGCATTCAAGGAGCCAGGAACTTTTCTCCCTACACTGTCCATTGAGTTGTCCTCAAAACCAATATACATCCTGCTATATCTCCCACATGGAAAGTGCCAGGAGGGAGAAGTGGCGATTATGTTTAGACTTTCTCGGAACTGCTTCAAATCAACTAGATATCTTTGTGCTGTAAATCTCCCAACAGCCAAACGCAAAAGCAGCAAACATCTCGCTGTATGTCCCACATCCAAAGTGCCAAGAGAGAGCTTGCTCTCCCTGTCTTTGAGTACTGTTTTCGCTGTGCCGGTTACCTCTTTGCTAACATTCTCTTCAGCGCTGCAGGGAAACCAGGAACCACGTGGAGAAGGCACCCACACTGAAAGTGCCTGGAGGGAACATTGGGGCTTCTTCTCAGTGTCTCTGACATAGGGTTTCACTGTCCCGGGAAAGTCTCTGCTAACACCCTGCAGAGCGCTGTGCCCAATCTACAGAAACGTCTTGCGGTATCTCCTACAGGGAAAGTGCCAGGAGGGAACTGTCCATCTTGTTCTCAGTGTCTCTGAGAATTGCTCTGATTATCCCTGTGACCTCTTTGCTAAGACTCTCCAGAGAGCCGTCCTCAAAACCAACACACATCTTGACATATCTCCCACATTGATCGCAGTGTCTCCAGGAACGGCATTCAAGGAGCCAGGAACTTTTCTCCCTACACTGTCCATTGAGTTGTCCTCAAAACCAATATACATCCTGCTATATCTCCCACATGGAAAGTGCCAGGAGGAAGAAGTGGCGATTATGTTTAGACTTTCTCGGAACTGCTTCAAATCAACTAGATATCTTTGTGCTGTAAATCTCCCAACAGCCAAACGCAAAAGCAGCAAACATCTCGCTGTATGTCCCACATCTAAAGTGCCAAGAGAGAGCTTGCTCTCCCTGTCTTTGAGTACTGTTTTCGCTGTGCCGGTTACCTCTTTGCTAACATTCTCTTCAGCGCTGCAGGGAAACCAGGAACCACGTGGAGAAGGCACCCACACTGAAAGTGCCTGGAGGGAACATTGGGGCTTCTTCTCAGTGTCTCTGACATAGGGTTTCACTGTCCCGGGAAAGTCTCTGCTAACACCCTGCAGAGCGCTGTGCCCAATCTACAGAAACGTCTTGCGGTATCTCCTACAGGGAAAGTGCCAGGAGGGAACTGTCCATCTTGTTCTCAGTGTCTCTGAGAATTGCTCTGATTATCCCTGTGACCTCTTTGCTAAGACTCTCCAGAGAGCCGTCCTCAAAACAAACACACATCTTGACATATCTCCCACATTGATCGCAGTGTCTCCAGGAACGGCATTCAAGGAGCCAGGAACTTTTCTCCCTACACTGTCCATTGAGTTGTCCTCAAAACCAATATACATCCTGCTATATCTCCCACATGGAAAGTGCCAGGAGGGAGAAGTGGCGATTATGTTTAGACTTTCTCGGAACTGCTTCAAATCAACTAGATATCTTTGTGCTGTAAATCTCCCAACAGCCAAACGCAAAAGCAGCAAACATCTCGCTGTATGTCCCACATCCAAAGTGCCAAGAGAGAGCTTGCTCTCCCTGTCTTTGAGTACTGTTTTCGCTGTGCCGGTTACCTCTTTGCTAACATTCTCTTCAGCGCTGCAGGGAAACCAGGAACCACGTGGAGAAGGCACCCACACTGAAAGTGCCTGGAGGGAACATTGGGGCTTCTTCTCAGTGTCTCTGACATAGGGTTTCACTGTCCCGGGAAAGTCTCTGCTAACACCCTGCAGAGCGCTGTGCCCAATCTACAGAAACGTCTTGCGGTATCTCCTACAGGGAAAGTGCCAGGAGGGAACTGTCCATCTTGTTCTCAGTGTCTCTGAGAATTGCTCTGATTATCCCTGTGACCTCTTTGCTAAGACTCTCCAGAGAGCCGTCCTCAAAACCAACACACATCTTGACATATCTCCCACATTGATCGCAGTGTCTCCAGGAACGGCATTCAAGGAGCCAGGAACTTTTCTCCCTACACTGTCCATTGAGTTGTCCTCAAAACCAATATACATCCTGCTATATCTCCCACATGGAAAGTGCCAGGAGGGAGAAGTGGCGATTATGTTTAGACTTTCTCGGAACTGCTTCAAATCAACTAGATATCTTTGTGCTGTAAATCTCCCAACAGCCAAACGCAAAAGCAGCAAACATCTCGCTGTATGTCCCACATCCAAAGTGCCAAGAGAGAGCTTGCTCTCCCTGTCTTTGAGTACTGTTTTCGCTGTGCCGGTTACCTCTTTGCTAACATTCTCTTCAGCGCTGCAGGGAAACCAGGAACCACGTGGAGAAGGCACCCACACTGAAAGTGCCTGGAGGGAACATTGGGGCTTCTTCTCAGTGTCTCTGACATAGGGTTTCACTGTCCCGGGAAAGTCTCTGCTAACACCCTGCAGAGCGCTGTGCCCAATCTACAGAAACGTCTTGCGGTATCTCCTACAGGGAAAGTGCCAGGAGGGAACTGTCCATCTTGTTCTCAGTGTCTCTGAGAATTGCTCTGATTATCCCTGTGACCTCTTTGCTAAGACTCTCCAGAGAGCCGTCCTCAAAACAAACACACATCTTGACATATCTCCCACATTGATCGCAGTGTCTCCAGGAACGGCATTCAAGGAGCCAGGAACTTTTCTCCCTACACTGTCCATTGAGTTGTCCTCAAAACCAATATATATCCTGCTATATCTCCCACATGGAAAGTGCCAGGAGGGAGAAGTGGCGATTATGTTTAGACTTTCTCGGAACTGCTTCAAATCAACTAGATATCTTTGTGCTGTAAATCTCCCAACAGCCAAACGCAAAAGCAGCAAACATCTCGCTGTATGTCCCACATCCAAAGTGCCAAGAGAGAGCTTGCTCTCCCTCTCTTTGAGTACTGTTTTCGCTGTGCCGGTTACCTCTTTGCTAACATTCTCTTCAGCGCTGCAGGGAAACCAGGAACCACGTGGAGAAGGCACCCACACTGAAAGTGCCTGGAGGGAACATTGGGGCTTCTTCTCAGTGTCTCTGACATAGGGTTTCACTGTCCCGGGAAAGTCTCTGCTAACACCCTGCAGAGCGCTGTGCCCAATCTACAGAAACGTCTTGCGGTATCTCCTACAGGGAAAGTGCCAGGAGGGAATTGTCGAGCTTGTTCTCAGTGTCTCTGAGAATTGCTCTGATTATCCCTGTGACCTCTTTGCTAAGACTCTCCAGAGAGCCGTCCTCAAAACAAACACACATCTTGACATATCTCCCACATTGATCGCAGTGTCTCCAGGAACGGCATTCAAGGAGCCAGGAACTTTTCTCCCTACACTGTCCATTGAGTTGTCCTCAAAACCAATATACATCCTGCTATATCTCCCACATGGAAAGTGCCAGGAGGGAGAAGTGGCGATTATGTTTAGACTTTCTCGGAACTGCTTCAAATCAACTAGATATCTTTGTGCTGTAAATCTCCCAACAGCCAAACGCAAAAGCAGCAAACATCTCGCTGTATGTCCCACATCCAAAGTGCCAAGAGAGAGCTTGCTCTCCCTCTCTTTGAGTACTGTTTTCACTGTCCCGGTTACCTCTTTGCTAACATTCTCTTCAGCGCTGCAGGGAAACCAGGAACCACGTGGAGAAGGCACCCACACTGAAAGTGCCTGGAGGGAACATTGGGGCTTCTTCTCAGTGTCTCTGACATAGGGTTTCACTGTCCCGGGAAAGTCTCTGCTAACACCCTGCAGAGCGCTGTGCCCAATCTACAGAAACGTCTTGCGGTATCTCCTACAGGGAAAGTGCCAGGAGGGAACTGTCCATCTTGTTCTCAGTGTCTCTGAGAATTGCTCTGATTATCCCTGTGACCTCTTTGCTAAGACTCTCCAGAGAGCCGTCCTCAAAACCAACACACATCTTGACATATCTCCCACATTGATCGCAGTGTCTCCAGGAACGGCATTCAAGGAGCCAGGAACTTTTCTCCCTACACTGTCCATTGAGTTGTCCTCAAAACCAATATACATCCTGCTATATCTCCCACATGGAAAGTGCCAGGAGGGAGAAGTGGCGATTATGTTTAGACTTTCTCGGAACTGCTTCAAATCAACTAGATATCTTTGTGCTGTAAATCTCCCAACAGCCAAACGCAAAAGCAGCAAACATCTCGCTGTATGTCCCACATCCAAAGTGCCAAGAGAGAGCTTGCTCTCCCTGTCTTTGAGTACTGTTTTCGCTGTCCCGGTTACCTCTTTGCTAACATTCTCTTCAGCGCTGCAGGGAAACCAGGAACCACGTGGAGAAGGCACCCACACTGAAAGTGCCTGGAGGGAACATTGGGGCTTCTTCTCAGTGTCTCTGACATAGGGTTTCACTGTCCCGGGAAAGTCTCTGCTAACACCCTGCAGAGCGCTGTGCCCAATCTACAGAAACGTCTTGCGGTATCTCCTACAGGGAAAGTGCCAGGAGGGAACTGTCCATCTTGTTCTCAGTGTCTCTGAGAATTGCTCTGATTATCCCTGTGACCTCTTTGCTAAGACTCTCCAGAGAGCCGTCCTCAAAACCAACACACATCTTGACATATCTCCCTCATTGATCGCAGTGTCTCCAGGAACGGCATTCAAGGAGCCAGGAACTTTTCTCCCTACACTGTCCATTGAGTTGTCCTCAAAACCAATATACATCCTGCTATATCTCCCACATGGAAAGTGCCAGGAGGGAGAAGTGGCGATTATGTTTAGACTTTCTCGGAACTGCTTCAAATCAACTAGATATCTTTGTGCTGTAAATCTCCCAACAGCCAAACGCAAAAGCAGCAAACATCTCGCTGTATGTCCCACATCCAAAGTGCCAAGAGAGAGCTTGCTCTCCCTGTCTTTGAGTACTGTTTTCGCTGTGCCGGTTACCTCTTTGCTAACATTCTCTTCAGCGCTGCAGGGAAACCAGGAACCACGTGGAGAAGGCACCCACACTGAAAGTGCCTGGAGGGAACATTGGGGCTTCTTCTCAGTGTCTCTGACATAGGGTTTCACTGTCCCGGGAAAGTCTCTGCTAACACCCTGCAGAGCGCTGTGCCCAATCTACAGAAACGTCTTGCGGTATCTCCTACAGGGAAAGTGCCAGGAGGGAATTGTCGAGCTTGTTCTCAGTGTCTCTGAGAATTGCTCTGATTATCCCTGTGACCTCTTTGCTAAGACTCTCCAGAGAGCCGTCCTCAAAACCAACACACATCTTGACATATCTCCCACATTGATCGCAGTGTCTCCAGGAACGGCATTCAAGGAGCCAGGAACTTTTCTCCCTACACTGTCCATTGAGTTGTCCTCAAAACCAATATACATCCTGCTATATCTCCCACATGGAAAGTGCCAGGAGGGAGAAGTGGCGATTATGTTTAGACTTTCTCGGAACTGCTTCAAATCAACTAGATATCTTTGTGCTGTAAATCTCCCAACAGCCAAACGCAAAAGCAGCAAACATCTCGCTGTATGTCCCACATCCAAAGTGCCAAGAGAGAGCTTGCTCTCCCTCTCTTTGAGTACTGTTTTCGCTGTGCCGGTTACCTCTTTGCTAACATTCTCTTCAGCGCTGCAGGGAAACCAGGAACCACGTGGAGAAGGCACCCACACTGAAAGTGCCTGGAGGGAACATTGGGGCTTCTTCTCAGTGTCTCTGACATAGGGTTTCACTGTCCCGGGAAAGTCTCTGCTAACACCCTGCAGAGCGCTGTGCCCAATCTACAGAAACGTCTTGCGGTATCTCCTACAGGGAAAGTGCCAGGAGGGAATTGTCGAGCTTGTTCTCAGTGTCTCTGAGAATTGCTCTGATTATCCCTGTGACCTCTTTGCTAAGACTCTCCAGAGAGCCGTCCTCAAAACCAACACACATCTTGACATATCTCCCACATTGATCGCAGTGTCTCCAGGAACGGCATTCAAGGAGCCAGGAACTTTTCTCCCTACACTGTCCATTGAGTTGTCCTCAAAACCAATATACATCCTGCTATATCTCCCACATGGAAAGTGCCAGGAGGGAGAAGTGGCGATTATGTTTAGACTTTCTCGGAACTGCTTCAAATCAACTAGATATCTTTGTGCTGTAAATCTCCCAACAGCCAAACGCAAAAGCAGCAAACATCTCGCTGTATGTCCCACATCCAAAGTGCCAAGAGAGAGCTTGCTCTCCCTGTCTTTGAGTACTGTTTTCGCTGTGCCGGTTACCTCTTTGCTAACATTCTCTTCAGCGCTGCAGGGAAACCAGGAACCACGTGGAGAAGGCACCCACACTGAAAGTGCCTGGAGGGAACATTGGGGCTTCTTCTCAGTGTCTCTGACATAGGGTTTCACTGTCCCGGGAAAGTCTCTGCTAACACCCTGCAGAGCGCTGTGCCCAATCTACAGAAACGTCTTGCGGTATCTCCTACAGGGAAAGTGCCAGGAGGGAATTGTCGAGCTTGTTCTCAGTGTCTCTGAGAATTGCTCTGATTATCCCTGTGACCTCTTTGCTAAGACTCTCCAGAGAGCCGTCCTCAAAACAAACACACATCTTGACATATCTCCCACATTGATCGCAGTGTCTCCAGGAACGGCATTCAAGGAGCCAGGAACTTTTCTCCCTACACTGTCCATTGAGTTGTCCTCAAAACCAATATACATCCTGCTATATCTCCCACATGGAAAGTGCCAGGAGGGAGAAGTGGCGATTATGTTTAGACTTTCTCGGAACTGCTTCAAATCAACTAGATATCTTTGTGCTGTAAATCTCCCAACAGCCAAACGCAAAAGCAGCAAACATCTCGCTGTATGTCCCACATCCAAAGTGCCAAGAGAGAGCTTGCTCTCCCTGTCTTTGAGTACTGTTTTCGCTGTCCCGGTTACCTCTTTGCTAACATTCTCTTCAGCGCTGCAGGGAAACCAGGAACCACGTGGAGAAGGCACCCACACTGAAAGTGCCTGGAGGGAACATTGGGGCTTCTTCTCAGTGTCTCTGACATAGGGTTTCACTGTCCCGGGAAAGTCTCTGCTAACACCCTGCAGAGCGCTGTGCCCAATCTACAGAAACGTCTTGCGGTATCTCCTACAGGGAAAGTGCCAGGAGGGAACTGTCCATCTTGTTCTCAGTGTCTCTGAGAATTGCTCTGATTATCCCTGTGACCTCTTTGCTAAGACTCTCCAGAGAGCCGTCCTCAAAACAAACACACATCTTGACATATCTCCCACATTGATCGCAGTGTCTCCAGGAACGGCATTCAAGGAGCCAGGAACTTTTCTCCCTACACTGTCCATTGAGTTGTCCTCAAAACCAATATACATCCTGCTATATCTCCCACATGGAAAGTGCCAGGAGGGAGAAGTGGCGATTATGTTTAGACTTTCTCGAACTGCTTCAAATCAACTAGATATCTTTGTGCTGTAAATCTCCCAACAGCCAAACGCAAAAGCAGCAAACATCTCGCTGTATGTCCCACATCCAAAGTGCCAAGAGAGAGCTTGCTCTCCCTGTCTTTGAGTACTGTTTTCGCTGTGCCGGTTACCTCTTTGCTAACATTCTCTTCAGCGCTGCAGGGAAACCAGGAACCACGTGGAGAAGGCACCCACACTGAAAGTGCCTGGAGGGAACATTGGGGCTTCTTCTCAGTGTCTCTGACATAGGGTTTCACTGTCCCGGGAAAGTCTCTGCTAACACCCTGCAGAGCGCTGTGCCCAATCTACAGAAACGTCTTGCGGTATCTCCTACAGGGAAAGTGCCAGGAGGGAACTGTCCATCTTGTTCTCAGTGTCTCTGAGAATTGCTCTGATTATCCCTGTGACCTCTTTGCTAAGACTCTCCAGAGAGCCGTCCTCAAAACAAACACACATCTTGACATATCTCCCACATTGATCGCAGTGTCTCCAGGAACGGCATTCAAGGAGCCAGGAACTTTTCTCCCTACACTGTCCATTGAGTTGTCCTCAAAACCAATATACATCCTGCTATATCTCCCACATGGAAAGTGCCAGGAGGGAGAAGTGGCGATTATGTTTAGACTTTCTCGGAACTGCTTCAAATCAACTAGATATCTTTGTGCTGTAAATCTCCCAACAGCCAAACGCAAAAGCAGCAAACATCTCGCTGTATGTCCCACATCCAAAGTGCCAAGAGAGAGCTTGCTCTCCCTGTCTTTGAGTACTGTTTTCGCTGTGCCGGTTACCTCTTTGCTAACATTCTCTTCAGCGCTGCAGGGAAACCAGGAACCACGTGGAGAAGGCACCCACACTGAAAGTGCCTGGAGGGAACATTGGGGCTTCTTCTCAGTGTCTCTGACATAGGGTTTCACTGTCCCGGGAAAGTCTCTGCTAACACCCTGCAGAGCGCTGTGCCCAATCTACAGAAACGTCTTGCGGTATCTCCTACAGGGAAAGTGCCAGGAGGGAACTGTCCATCTTGTTCTCAGTGTCTCTGAGAATTGCTCTGATTATCCCTGTGACCTCTTTGCTAAGACTCTCCAGAGAGCCGTCCTCAAAACAAACACACATCTTGACATATCTCCCACATTGATCGCAGTGTCTCCAGGAACGGCATTCAAGGAGCCAGGAACTTTTCTCCCTACACTGTCCATTGAGTTGTCCTCAAAACCAATATACATCCTGCTATATCTCCCACATGGAAAGTGCCAGGAGGGAGAAGTGGCGATTATGTTTAGACTTTCTCGGAACTGCTTCAAATCAACTAGATATCTTTGTGCTGTAAATCTCCCAACAGCCAAACGCAAAAGCAGCAAACATCTCGCTGTATGTCCCACATCCAAAGTGCCAAGAGAGAGCTTGCTCTCCCTGTCTTTGAGTACTGTTTTCGCTGTGCCGGTTACCTCTTTGCTAACATTCTCTTCAGCGCTGCAGGGAAACCAGGAACCACGTGGAGAAGGCACCCACACTGAAAGTGCCTGGAGGGAACATTGGGGCTTCTTCTCAGTGTCTCTGACATAGGGTTTCACTGTCCCGGGAAAGTCTCTGCTAACACCCTGCAGAGCGCTGTGCCCAATCTACAGAAACGTCTTGCGGTATCTCCTACAGGGAAAGTGCCAGGAGGGAACTGTCCATCTTGTTCTCAGTGTCTCTGAGAATTGCTCTGATTATCCCTGTGACCTCTTTGCTAAGACTCTCCAGAGAGCCGTCCTCAAAACAAACACACATCTTGACATATCTCCCACATTGATCGCAGTGTCTCCAGGAACGGCATTCAAGGAGCCAGGAACTTTTCTCCCTACACTGTCCATTGAGTTGTCCTCAAAACCAATATACATCCTGCTATATCTCCCACATGGAAAGTGCCAGGAGGGAGAAGTGGCGATTATGTTTAGACTTTCTCGGAACTGCTTCAAATCAACTAGATATCTTTGTGCTGTAAATCTCCCAACAGCCAAACGCAAAAGCAGCAAACATCTCGCTGTATGTCCCACATCCAAAGTGCCAAGAGAGAGCTTGCTCTCCCTGTCTTTGAGTACTGTTTTCGCTGTCCCGGTTACCTCTTTGCTAACATTCTCTTCAGCGCTGCAGGGAAACCAGGAACCACGTGGAGAAGGCACCCACACTGAAAGTGCCTGGAGGGAACATTGGGGCTTCTTCTCAGTGTCTCTGACATAGGGTTTCACTGTCCCGGGAAAGTCTCTGCTAACACCCTGCAGAGCGCTGTGCCCAATCTACAGAAACGTCTTGCGGTATCTCCTACAGGGAAAGTGCCAGGAGGGAACTGTCCATCTTGTTCTCAGTGTCTCTGAGAATTGCTCTGATTATCCCTGTGACCTCTTTGCTAAGACTCTCCAGAGAGCCGTCCTCAAAACCAACACACATCTTGACATATCTCCCTCATTGATCGCAGTGTCTCCAGGAACGGCATTCAAGGAGCCAGGAACTTTTCTCCCTACACTGTCCATTGAGTTGTCCTCAAAACCAATATACATCCTGCTATATCTCCCACATGGAAAGTGCCAGGAGGGAGAAGTGGCGATTATGTTTAGACTTTCTCGGAACTGCTTCAAATCAACTAGATATCTTTGTGCTGTAAATCTCCCAACAGCCAAACGCAAAAGCAGCAAACATCTCGCTGTATGTCCCACATCCAAAGTGCCAAGAGAGAGCTTGCTCTCCCTGTCTTTGAGTACTGTTTTCGCTGTGCCGGTTACCTCTTTGCTAACATTCTCTTCAGCGCTGCAGGGAAACCAGGAACCACGTGGAGAAGGCACCCACACTGAAAGTGCCTGGAGGGAACATTGGGGCTTCTTCTCAGTGTCTCTGACATAGGGTTTCACTGTCCCGGGAAAGTCTCTGCTAACACCCTGCAGAGCGCTGTGCCCAATCTACAGAAACGTCTTGCAGTATCTCCTACAGGGAAAGTGCCAGGAGGGAACTGTCCATCTTGTTCTCAGTGTCTCTGAGAATTGCTCTGATTATCCCTGTGACCTCTTTGCTAAGACTCTCCAGAGAGCCGTCCTCAAAACAAACACACATCTTGACATATCTCCCACATTGATCGCAGTGTCTCCAGGAACGGCATTCAAGGAGCCAGGAACTTTTCTCCCTACACTGTCCATTGAGTTGTCCTCAAAACCAATATACATCCTGCTATATCTCCCACATGGAAAGTGCCAGGAGGGAGAAGTGGCGATTATGTTTAGACTTTCTCGGAACTGCTTCAAATCAACTAGATATCTTTGTGCTGTAAATCTCCCAACAGCCAAACGCAAAAGCAGCAAACATCTCGCTGTATGTCCCACATCCAAAGTGCCAAGAGAGAGCTTGCTCTCCCTGTCTTTGAGTACTGTTTTCGCTGTCCCGGTTACCTCTTTGCTAACATTCTCTTCAGCGCTGCAGGGAAACCAGGAACCACGTGGAGAAGGCACCCACACTGAAAGTGCCTGGAGGGAACATTGGGGCTTCTTCTCAGTGTCTCTGACATAGGGTTTCACTGTCCCGGGAAAGTCTCTGCTAACACCCTGCAGAGCGCTGTGCCCAATCTACAGAAACGTCTTGCGGTATCTCCTACAGGGAAAGTGCCAGGAGGGAACTGTCCATCTTGTTCTCAGTGTCTCTGAGAATTGCTCTGATTATCCCTGTGACCTCTTTGCTAAGACTCTCCAGAGAGCCGTCCTCAAAACCAACACACATCTTGACATATCTCCCTCATTGATCGCAGTGTCTCCAGGAACGGCATTCAAGGAGCCAGGAACTTTTCTCCCTACACTGTCCATTGAGTTGTCCTCAAAACCAATATACATCCTGCTATATCTCCCACATGGAAAGTGCCAGGAGGGAGAAGTGGCGATTATGTTTAGACTTTCTCGGAACTGCTTCAAATCAACTAGATATCTTTGTGCTGTAAATCTCCCAACAGCCAAACGCAAAAGCAGCAAACATCTCGCTGTATGTCCCACATCCAAAGTGCCAAGAGAGAGCTTGCTCTCCCTGTCTTTGATACTGTTTTCGCTGTGCCGGTTACCTCTTTGCTAACATTCTCTTCAGCGCTGCAGGGAAACCAGGAACCACGTGGAGAAGGCACCCACACTGAAAGTGCCTGGAGGGAACATTGGGGCTTCTTCTCAGTGTCTCTGACATAGGGTTTCACTGTCCCGGGAAAGTCTCTGCTAACACCCTGCAGAGCGCTGTGCCCAATCTACAGAAACGTCTTGCGGTATCTCCTACAGGGAAAGTGCCAGGAGGGAATTGTCGAGCTTGTTCTCAGTGTCTCTGAGAATTGCTCTGATTATCCCTGTGACCTCTTTGCTAAGACTCTCCAGAGAGCCGTCCTCAAAACCAACACACATCTTGACATATCTCCCACATTGATCGCAGTGTCTCCAGGAACGGCATTCAAGGAGCCAGGAACTTTTCTCCCTACACTGTCCATTGAGTTGTCCTCAAAACCAATATACATCCTGCTATATCTCCCACATGGAAAGTGCCAGGAGGGAGAAGTGGCGATTATGTTTAGACTTTCTCGGAACTGCTTCAAATCAACTAGATATCTTTGTGCTGTAAATCTCCCAACAGCCAAACGCAAAAGCAGCAAACATCTCGCTGTATGTCCCACATCCAAAGTGCCAAGAGAGAGCTTGCTCTCCCTCTCTTTGAGTACTGTTTTCGCTGTGCCGGTTACCTCTTTGCTAACATTCTCTTCAGCGCTGCAGGGAAACCAGGAACCACGTGGAGAAGGCACCCACACTGAAAGTGCCTGGAGGGAACATTGGGGCTTCTTCTCAGTGTCTCTGACATAGGGTTTCACTGTCCCGGGAAAGTCTCTGCTAACACCCTGCAGAGCGCTGTGCCCAATCTACAGAAACGTCTTGCGGTATCTCCTACAGGGAAAGTGCCAGGAGGGAATTGTCGAGCTTGTTCTCAGTGTCTCTGAGAATTGCTCTGATTATCCCTGTGACCTCTTTGCTAAGACTCTCCAGAGAGCCGTCCTCAAAACCAACACACATCTTGACATATCTCCCACATTGATCGCAGTGTCTCCAGGAACGGCATTCAAGGAGCCAGGAACTTTTCTCCCTACACTGTCCATTGAGTTGTCCTCAAAACCAATATACATCCTGCTATATCTCCCACATGGAAAGTGCCAGGAGGGAGAAGTGGCGATTATGTTTAGACTTCCTCGGAACTGCTTCAAATCAACTAGATATCTTTGTGCTGTAAATCTCCCAACAGCCAAACGCAAAAGCAGCAAACATCTCGCTGTATGTCCCACATCCAAAGTGCCAAGAGAGAGCTTGCTCTCCCTGTCTTTGAGTACTGTTTTCGCTGTGCCGGTTACCTCTTTGCTAACATTCTCTTCAGCGCTGCAGGGAAACCAGGAACCACGTGGAGAAGGCACCCACACTGAAAGTGCCTGGAGGGAACATTGGGGCTTCTTCTCAGTGTCTCTGACATAGGGTTTCACTGTCCCGGGAAAGTCTCTGCTAACACCCTGCAGAGCGCTGTGCCCAATCTACAGAAACGTCTTGCGGTATCTCCTACAGGGAAAGTGCCAGGAGGGAATTGTCGAGCTTGTTCTCAGTGTCTCTGAGAATTGCTCTGATTATCCCTGTGACCTCTTTGCTAAGACTCTCCAGAGAGCCGTCCTCAAAACCAACACACATCTTGACATATCTCCCTCATTGATCGCAGTGTCTCCAGGAACGGCATTCAAGGAGCCAGGAACTTTTCTCCCTACACTGTCTATTGAGTTGTCCTCAAAACCAATATACATCCTGCTATATCTCCCACATGGAAAGTGCCAGGAGGGAGAAGTGGCGATTATGTTTAGACTTTCTCGGAACTGCTTCAAATCAACTAGATATCTTTGTGCTGTAAATCTCCCAACAGCCAAACGCAAAAGCAGCAAACATCTCGCTGTATGTCCCACATCCAAAGTGCCAAGAGAGAGCTTGCTCTCCCTCTCTTTGAGTACTGTTTTCACTGTCCCGGTTACCTCTTTGCTAACATTCTCTTCAGCGCTGCAGGGAAACCAGGAACCACGTGGAGAAGGCACCCACACTGAAAGTGCCTGGAGGGAACATTGGGGCTTCTTCTCAGTGTCTCTGACATAGGGTTTCACTGTCCCGGGAAAGTCTCTGCTAACACCCTGCAGAGCGCTGTGCCCAATCTACAGAAACGTCTTGCGGTATCTCCTACAGGGAAAGTGCCAGGAGGGAACTGTCCATCTTGTTCTCAGTGTCTCTGAGAATTGCTCTGATTATCCCTGTGACCTCTTTGCTAAGACTCTCCAGAGAGCCGTCCTCAAAACCAACACACATCTTGACATATCTCCCACATTGATCGCAGTGTCTCCAGGAACGGCATTCAAGGAGCCAGGAACTTTTCTCCCTACACTGTCCATTGAGTTGTCCTCAAAACCAATATACATCCTGCTATATCTCCCACATGGAAAGTGCCAGGAGGGAGAAGTGGCGATTATGTTTAGACTTTCTCGGAACTGCTTCAAATCAACTAGATATCTTTGTGCTGTAAATCTCCCAACAGCCAAACGCAAAAGCAGCAAACATCTCGCTGTATGTCCCACATCCAAAGTGCCAAGAGAGAGCTTGCTCTCCCTGTCTTTGAGTACTGTTTTCGCTGTGCCGGTTACCTCTTTGCTAACATTCTCTTCAGCGCTGCAGGGAAACCAGGAACCACGTGGAGAAGGCACCCACACTGAAAGTGCCTGGAGGGAACATTGGGGCTTCTTCTCAGTGTCTCTGACATAGGGTTTCACTGTCCCGGGAAAGTCTCTGCTAACACCCTGCAGAGCGCTGTGCCCAATCTACAGAAACGTCTTGCGGTATCTCCTACAGGGAAAGTGCCAGGAGGGAATTGTCGAGCTTGTTCTCAGTGTCTCTGAGAATTGCTCTGATTATCCCTGTGACCTCTTTGCTAAGACTCTCCAGAGAGCCGTCCTCAAAACCAACACACATCTTGACATATCTCCCACATTGATCGCAGTGTCTCCAGGAACGGCATTCAAGGAGCCAGGAACTTTTCTCCCTACACTGTCCATTGAGTTGTCCTCAAAACCAATATACATCCTGCTATATCTCCCACATGGAAAGTGCCAGGAGGGAGAAGTGGGGATTATGTTTAGACTTCCTCGGAACTGCTTCAAATCAACTAGATATCTTTGTGCTGTAAATCTCCCAACAGCCAAACGCAAAAGCAGCAAACATCTCGCTGTATGTCCCACATCCAAAGTGCCAAGAGAGAGCTTGCTCTCCCTGTCTTTGAGTACTGTTTTCGCTGTGCCGGTTACCTCTTTGCTAACATTCTCTTCAGCGCTGCAGGGAAACCAGGAACCACGTGGAGAAGGCACCCACACTGAAAGTGCCTGGAGGGAACATTGGGGCTTCTTCTCAGTGTCTCTGACATAGGGTTTCACTGTCCCGGGAAAGTCTCTGCTAACACCCTGCAGAGCGCTGTGCCCAATCTACAGAAACGTCTTGCGGTATCTCCTACAGGGAAAGTGCCAGGAGGGAATTGTCGAGCTTGTTCTCAGTGTCTCTGAGAATTGCTCTGATTATCCCTGTGACCTCTTTGCTAAGACTCTCCAGAGAGCCGTCCTCAAAACCAACACACATCTTGACATATCTCCCACATTGATCGCAGTGTCTCCAGGAACGGCATTCAAGGAGCCAGGAACTTTTCTCCCTACACTGTCCATTGAGTTGTCCTCAAAACCAATATACATCCTGCTATATCTCCCACATGGAAAGTGCCAGGAGGGAGAAGTGGCGATTATGTTTAGACTTTCTCGGAACTGCTTCAAATCAACTAGATATCTTTGTGCTGTAAATCTCCCAACAGCCAAACGCAAAAGCAGCAAACATCTCGCTGTATGTCCCACATCCAAAGTGCCAAGAGAGAGCTTGCTCTCCCTCTCTTTGAGTACTGTTTTTGCTGTCCCGGTTACCTCTTTGCTAACATTCTCTTCAGCGCTGCAGGGAAACCAGGAACCACGTGGAGAAGGCACCCACACTGAAAGTGCCTGGAGGGAACATTGGGGCTTCTTCTCAGTGTCTCTGACATAGGGTTTCACTGTCCCGGGAAAGTCTCTGCTAACACCCTGCAGAGCGCTGTGCCCAATCTACAGAAACGTCTTGCGGTATCTCCTACAGGGAAAGTGCCAGGAGGGAACTGTCCATCTTGTTCTCAGTGTCTCTGAGAATTGCTCTGATTATCCCTGTGACCTCTTTGCTAAGACTCTCCAGAGAGCCGTCCTCAAAACAAACACACATCTTGACATATCTCCCACATTGATCGCAGTGTCTCCAGGAACGGCATTCAAGGAGCCAGGAACTTTTCTCCCTACACTGTCCATTGAGTTGTCCTCAAAACCAATATACATCCTGCTATATCTCCCACATGGAAAGTGCCAGGAGGGAGAAGTGGCGATTATGTTTAGACTTTCTCGGAACTGCTTCAAATCAACTAGATATCTTTGTGCTGTAAATCTCCCAACAGCCAAACGCAAAAGCAGCAAACATCTCGCTGTATGTCCCACATCCAAAGTGCCAAGAGAGAGCTTGCTCTCCCTGTCTTTGAGTACTGTTTTCGCTGTGCCGGTTACCTCTTTGCTAACATTCTCTTCAGCGCTGCAGGGAAACCAGGAACCACGTGGAGAAGGCACCCACACTGAAAGTGCCTGGAGGGAACATTGGGGCTTCTTCTCAGTGTCTCTGACATAGGGTTTCACTGTCCCGGGAAAGTCTCTGCTAACACCCTGCAGAGCGCTGTGCCCAATCTACAGAAACGTCTTGCGGTATCTCCTACAGGGAAAGTGCCAGGAGGGAACTGTCCATCTTGTTCTCAGTGTCTCTGAGAATTGCTCTGATTATCCCTGTGACCTCTTTGCTAAGACTCTCCAGAGAGCCGTCCTCAAAACAAACACACATCTTGACATATCTCCCACATTGATCGCAGTGTCTCCCGGAACGGCATTCAAGGAGCCAGGAACTTTTCTCCCTACACTGTCCATTGAGTTGTCCTCAAAACCAATATACATCCTGCTATATCTCCCACATGGAAAGTGCCAGGAGGGAGAAGTGGCGATTATGTTTAGACTTTCTCGGAACTGCTTCAAATCAACTAGATATCTTTGTGCTGTAAATCTCCCAACAGCCAAACGCAAAAGCAGCAAACATCTCGCTGTATGTCCCACATCCAAAGTGCCAAGAGAGAGCTTGCTCTCCCTGTCTTTGAGTACTGTTTTCGCTGTGCCGGTTACCTCTTTGCTAACATTCTCTTCAGCGCTGCAGGGAAACCAGGAACCACGTGGAGAAGGCACCCACACTGAAAGTGCCTGGAGGGAACATTGGGGCTTCTTCTCAGTGTCTCTGACATAGGGTTTCACTGTCCCGGGAAAGTCTCTGCTAACACCCTGCAGAGCGCTGTGCCCAATCTACAGAAACGTCTTGCGGTATCTCCTACAGGGAAAGTGCCAGGAGGGAACTGTCGAGCTTGTTCTCAGTGTCTCTGAGAATTGCTCTGATTATCCCTGTGACCTCTTTGCTAAGACTCTCCAGAGAGCCGTCCTCAAAACCAACACACATCTTGACATATCTCCCACATTGATCGCAGTGTCTCCAGGAACGGCATTCAAGGAGCCAGGAACTTTTCTCCCTACACTGTCCATTGAGTTGTCCTCAAAACCAATATACATCCTGCTATATCTCCCACATGGAAAGTGCCAGGAGGGAGAAGTGGCGATTATGTTTAGACTTTCTCGGAACTGCTTCAAATCAACTAGATATCTTTGTGCTGTAAATCTCCCAACAGCCAAACGCAAAAGCAGCAAACATCTCGCTGTATGTCCCACATCCAAAGTGCCAAGAGAGAGCTTGCTCTCCCTGTCTTTGAGTACTGTTTTCGCTGTGCCGGTTACCTCTTTGCTAACATTCTCTTCAGCGCTGCAGGGAAACCAGGAACCACGTGGAGAAGGCACCCACACTGAAAGTGCCTGGAGGGAACATTGGGGCTTCTTCTCAGTGTCTCTGACATAGGGTTTCACTGTCCCGGGAAAGTCTCTGCTAACACCCTGCAGAGCGCTGTGCCCAATCTACAGAAACGTCTTGCGGTATCTCCTACAGGGAAAGTGCCAGGAGGGAACTGTCCATCTTGTTCTCAGTGTCTCTGAGAATTGCTCTGATTATCCCTGTGACCTCTTTGCTAAGACTCTCCAGAGAGCCGTCCTCAAAACCAACACACATCTTGACATATCTCCCACATTGATCGCAGTGTCTCCAGGAACGGCATTCAAGGAGCCAGGAACTTTTCTCCCTACACTGTCCATTGAGTTGTCCTCAAAACCAATATACATCCTGCTATATCTCCCACATGGAAAGTGCCAGGAGGGAGAAGTGGCGATTATGTTTAGACTTTCTCGGAACTGCTTCAAATCAACTAGATATCTTTGTGCTGTAAATCTCCCAACAGCCAAACGCAAAAGCAGCAAACATCTCGCTGTATGTCCCACATCCAAAGTGCCAAGAGAGAGCTTGCTCTCCCTGTCTTTGAGTACTGTTTTCGCTGTGCCGGTTACCTCTTTGCTAACATTCTCTTCAGCGCTGCAGGGAAACCAGGAACCACGTGGAGAAGGCACCCACACTGAAAGTGCCTGGAGGGAACATTGGGGCTTCTTCTCAGTGTCTCTGACATAGGGTTTCACTGTCCCGGGAAAGTCTCTGCTAACACCCTGCAGAGCGCTGTGCCCAATCTACAGAAACGTCTTGCGGTATCTCCTACAGGGAAAGTGCCAGGAGGGAACTGTCGAGCTTGTTCTCAGTGTCTCTGAGAATTGCTCTGATTATCCCTGTGACCTCTTTGCTAAGACTCTCCAGAGAGCCGTCCTCAAAACCAACACACATCTTGACATATCTCCCACATTGATCGCAGTGTCTCCAGGAACGGCATTCAAGGAGCCAGGAACTTTTCTCCCTACACTGTCCATTGAGTTGTCCTCAAAACCAATATACATCCTGCTATATCTCCCACATGGAAAGTGCCAGGAGGGAGAAGTGGCGATTATGTTTAGACTTTCTCGGAACTGCTTCAAATCAACTAGATATCTTTGTGCTGTAAATCTCCCAACAGCCAAACGCAAAAGCAGCAAACATCTCGCTGTATGTCCCACATCCAAAGTGCCAAGAGAGAGCTTGCTCTCCCTGTCTTTGAGTACTGTTTTCGCTGTGCCGGTTACCTCTTTGCTAACATTCTCTTCAGCGCTGCAGGGAAACCAGGAACCACGTGGAGAAGGCACCCACACTGAAAGTGCCTGGAGGGAACATTGGGGCTTCTTCTCAGTGTCTCTGACATAGGGTTTCACTGTCCCGGGAAAGTCTCTGCTAACACCCTGCAGAGCGCTGTGCCCAATCTACAGAAACGTCTTGCGGTATCTCCTACAGGGAAAGTGCCAGGAGGGAATTGTCGAGCTTGTTCTCAGTGTCTCTGAGAATTGCTCTGATTATCCCTGTGACCTCTTTGCTAAGACTCTCCAGAGAGCCGTCCTCAAAACCAACACACATCTTGACATATCTCCCACATTGATCGCAGTGTCTCCAGGAACGGCATTCAAGGAGCCAGGAACTTTTCTCCCTACACTGTCCATTGAGTTGTCCTCAAAACCAATATACATCCTGCTATATCTCCCACATGGAAAGTGCCAGGAGGGAGAAGTGGCGATTATGTTTAGACTTCCTCGGAACTGCTTCAAATCAACTAGATATCTTTGTGCTGTAAATCTCCCAACAGCCAAACGCAAAAGCAGCAAACATCTCGCTGTATGTCCCACATCCAAAGTGCCAAGAGAGAGCTTGCTCTCCCTGTCTTTGAGTACTGTTTTCGCTGTGCCGGTTACCTCTTTGCTAACATTCTCTTCAGCGCTGCAGGGAAACCAGGAACCACGTGGAGAAGGCACCCACACTGAAAGTGCCTGGAGGGAACATTGGGGCTTCTTCTCAGTGTCTCTGACATAGGGTTTCACTGTCCCGGGAAAGTCTCTGCTAACACCCTGCAGAGCGCTGTGCCCAATCTACAGAAACGTCTTGCGGTATCTCCTACAGGGAAAGTGCCAGGAGGGAATTGTCGAGCTTGTTCTCAGTGTCTCTGAGAATTGCTCTGATTATCCCTGTGACCTCTTTGCTAAGACTCTCCAGAGAGCCGTCCTCAAAACAAACACACATCTTGACATATCTCCCACATTGATCGCAGTGTCTCCAGGAACGGCATTCAAGGAGCCAGGAACTTTTCTCCCTACACTGTCCATTGAGTTGTCCTCAAAACCAATATACATCCTGCTATATCTCCCACATGGAAAGTGCCAGGAGGGAGAAGTGGCGATTATGTTTAGACTTTCTCGGAACTGCTTCAAATCAACTAGATATCTTTGTGCTGTAAATCTCCCAACAGCCAAACGCAAAAGCAGCAAACATCTCGCTGTATGTCCCACATCCAAAGTGCCAAGAGAGAGCTTGCTCTCCCTGTCTTTGAGTACTGTTTTCGCTGTGCCGGTTACCTCTTTGCTAACATTCTCTTCAGCGCTGCAGGGAAACCAGGAACCACGTGGAGAAGGCACCCACACTGAAAGTGCCTGGAGGGAACATTGGGGCTTCTTCTCAGTGTCTCTGACATAGGGTTTCACTGTCCCGGGAAAGTCTCTGCTAACACCCTGCAGAGCGCTGTGCCCAATCTACAGAAACGTCTTGCGGTATCTCCTACAGGGAAAGTGCCAGGAGGGAACTGTCCATCTTGTTCTCAGTGTCTCTGAGAATTGCTCTGATTATCCCTGTGACCTCTTTGCTAAGACTCTCCAGAGAGCCGTCCTCAAAACCAACACACATCTTGACATATCTCCCACATTGATCGCAGTGTCTCCAGGAACGGCATTCAAGGAGCCAGGAACTTTTCTCCCTACACTGTCCATTGAGTTGTCCTCAAAACCAATATACATCCTGCTATATCTCCCACATGGAAAGTGCCAGGAGGGAGAAGTGGCGATTATGTTTAGACTTTCTCGGAACTGCTTCAAATCAACTAGATATCTTTGTGCTGTAAATCTCCCAACAGCCAAACGCAAAAGCAGCAAACATCTCGCTGTATGTCCCACATCCAAAGTGCCAAGAGAGAGCTTGCTCTCCCTGTCTTTGAGTACTGTTTTCGCTGTGCCGGTTACCTCTTTGCTAACATTCTCTTCAGCGCTGCAGGGAAACCAGGAACCACGTGGAGAAGGCACCCACACTGAAAGTGCCTGGAGGGAACATTGGGGCTTCTTCTCAGTGTCTCTGACATAGGGTTTCACTGTCCCGGGAAAGTCTCTGCTAACACCCTGCAGAGCGCTGTGCCCAATCTACAGAAACGTCTTGCGGTATCTCCTACAGGGAAAGTGCCAGGAGGGAATTGTCGAGCTTGTTCTCAGTGTCTCTGAGAATTGCTCTGATTATCCCTGTGACCTCTTTGCTAAGACTCTCCAGAGAGCCGTCCTCAAAACCAACACACATCTTGACATATCTCCCACATTGATCGCAGTGTCTCCAGGAACGGCATTCAAGGAGCCAGGAACTTTTCTCCCTACACTGTCCATTGAGTTGTCCTCAAAACCAATATACATCCTGCTATATCTCCCACATGGAAAGTGCCAGGAGGGAGAAGTGGCGATTATGTTTAGACTTTCTCGGAACTGCTTCAAATCAACTAGATATCTTTGTGCTGTAAATCTCCCAACAGCCAAACGCAAAAGCAGCAAACATCTCGCTGTATGTCCCACATCCAAAGTGCCAAGAGAGAGCTTGCTCTCCCTCTCTTTGAGTACTGTTTTCGCTGTGCCGGTTACCTCTTTGCTAACATTCTCTTCAGCGCTGCAGGGAAACCAGGAACCACGTGGAGAAGGCACCCACACTGAAAGTGCCTGGAGGGAACATTGGGGCTTCTTCTCAGTGTCTCTGACATAGGGTTTCACTGTCCCGGGAAAGTCTCTGCTAACACCCTGCAGAGCGCTGTGCCCAATCTACAGAAACGTCTTGCGGTATCTCCTACAGGGAAAGTGCCAGGAGGGAACTGTCCATCTTGTTCTCAGTGTCTCTGAGAATTGCTCTGATTATCCCTGTGACCTCTTTGCTAAGACTCTCCAGAGAGCCGTCCTCAAAACCAACACACATCTTGACATATCTCCCTCATTGATCGCAGTGTCTCCAGGAACGGCATTCAAGGAGCCAGGAACTTTTCTCCCTACACTGTCCATTGAGTTGTCCTCAAAACCAATATACATCCTGCTATATCTCCCACATGGAAAGTGCCAGGAGGGAGAAGTGGCGATTATGTTTAGACTTTCTCGGAACTGCTTCAAATCAACTAGATATCTTTGTGCTGTAAATCTCCCAACAGCCAAACGCAAAAGCAGCAAACATCTCGCTGTATGTCCCACATCCAAAGTGCCAAGAGAGAGCTTGCTCTCCCTGTCTTTGAGTACTGTTTTCGCTGTGCCGGTTACCTCTTTGCTAACATTCTCTTCAGCGCTGCAGGGAAACCAGGAACCACGTGGAGAAGGCACCCACACTGAAAGTGCCTGGAGGGAACATTGGGGCTTCTTCTCAGTGTCTCTGACATAGGGTTTCACTGTCCCGGGAAAGTCTCTGCTAACACCCTGCAGAGCGCTGTGCCCAATCTACAGAAACGTCTTGCGGTATCTCCTACAGGGAAAGTGCCAGGAGGGAACTGTCCATCTTGTTCTCAGTGTCTCTGAGAATTGCTCTGATTATCCCTGTGACCTCTTTGCTAAGACTCTCCAGAGAGCCGTCCTCAAAACCAACACACATCTTGACATATCTCCCACATTGATCGCAGTGTCTCCAGGAACGGCATTCAAGGAGCCAGGAACTTTTCTCCCTACACTGTCCATTGAGTTGTCCTCAAAACCAATATACATCCTGCTATATCTCCCACATGGAAAGTGCCAGGAGGGAGAAGTGGCGATTATGTTTAGACTTTCTCGGAACTGCTTCAAATCAACTAGATATCTTTGTGCTGTAAATCTCCCAACAGCCAAACGCAAAAGCAGCAAACATCTCGCTGTATGTCCCACATCCAAAGTGCCAAGAGAGAGCTTGCTCTCCCTGTCTTTGAGTACTGTTTTCGCTGTGCCGGTTACCTCTTTGCTAACATTCTCTTCAGCGCTGCAGGGAAACCAGGAACCACGTGGAGAAGGCACCCACACTGAAAGTGCCTGGAGGGAACATTGGGGCTTCTTCTCAGTGTCTCTGACATAGGGTTTCACTGTCCCGGGAAAGTCTCTGCTAACACCCTGCAGAGCGCTGTGCCCAATCTACAGAAACGTCTTGCGGTATCTCCTACAGGGAAAGTGCCAGGAGGGAACTGTCCATCTTGTTCTCAGTGTCTCTGAGAATTGCTCTGATTATCCCTGTGACCTCTTTGCTAAGACTCTCCAGAGAGCCGTCCTCAAAACCAACACACATCTTGACATATCTCCCACATTGATCGCAGTGTCTCCAGGAACGGCATTCAAGGAGCCAGGAACTTTTCTCCCTACACTGTCCATTGAGTTGTCCTCAAAACCAATATACATCCTGCTATATCTCCCACATGGAAAGTGCCAGGAGGGAGAAGTGGCGATTATGTTTAGACTTTCTCGGAACTGCTTCAAATCAACTAGATATCTTTGTGCTGTAAATCTCCCAACAGCCAAACGCAAAAGCAGCAAACATCTCGCTGTATGTCCCACATCCAAAGTGCCAAGAGAGAGCTTGCTCTCCCTGTCTTTGAGTACTGTTTTCGCTGTGCCGGTTACCTCTTTGCTAACATTCTCTTCAGCGCTGCAGGGAAACCAGGAACCACGTGGAGAAGGCACCCACACTGAAAGTGCCTGGAGGGAACATTGGGGCTTCTTCTCAGTGTCTCTGACATAGGGTTTCACTGTCCCGGGAAAGTCTCTGCTAACACCCTGCAGAGCGCTGTGCCCAATCTACAGAAACGTCTTGCGGTATCTCCTACAGGGAAAGTGCCAGGAGGGAATTGTCGAGCTTGTTCTCAGTGTCTCTGAGAATTGCTCTGATTATCCCTGTGACCTCTTTGCTAAGACTCTCCAGAGAGCCGTCCTCAAAACCAACACACATCTTGACATATCTCCCACATTGATCGCAGTGTCTCCAGGAACGGCATTCAAGGAGCCAGGAACTTTTCTCCCTACACTGTCCATTGAGTTGTCCTCAAAACCAATATACATCCTGCTATATCTCCCACATGGAAAGTGCCAGGAGGGAGAAGTGGCGATTATGTTTAGACTTTCTCGGAACTGCTTCAAATCAACTAGATATCTTTGTGCTGTAAATCTCCCAACAGCCAAACGCAAAAGCAGCAAACATCTCGCTGTATGTCCCACATCCAAAGTGCCAAGAGAGAGCTTGCTCTCCCTCTCTTTGAGTACTGTTTTCGCTGTGCCGGTTACCTCTTTGCTAACATTCTCTTCAGCGCTGCAGGGAAACCAGGAACCACGTGGAGAAGGCACCCACACTGAAAGTGCCTGGAGGGAACATTGGGGCTTCTTCTCAGTGTCTCTGACATAGGGTTTCACTGTCCCGGGAAAGTCTCTGCTAACACCCTGCAGAGCGCTGTGCCCAATCTACAGAAACGTCTTGCGGTATCTCCTACAGGGAAAGTGCCAGGAGGGAACTGTCCATCTTGTTCTCAGTGTCTCTGAGAATTGCTCTGATTATCCCTGTGACCTCTTTGCTAAGACTCTCCAGAGAGCCGTCCTCAAAACCAACACACATCTTGACATATCTCCCTCATTGATCGCAGTGTCTCCAGGAACGGCATTCAAGGAGCCAGGAACTTTTCTCCCTACACTGTCCATTGAGTTGTCCTCAAAACCAATATACATCCTGCTATATCTCCCACATGGAAAGTGCCAGGAGGGAGAAGTGGCGATTATGTTTAGACTTTCTCGGAACTGCTTCAAATCAACTAGATATCTTTGTGCTGTAAATCTCCCAACAGCCAAACGCAAAAGCAGCAAACATCTCGCTGTATGTCCCACATCCAAAGTGCCAAGAGAGAGCTTGCTCTCCCTGTCTTTGAGTACTGTTTTCGCTGTGCCGGTTACCTCTTTGCTAACATTCTCTTCAGCGCTGCAGGAAACCAGGAACCACGTGGAGAAGGCACCCAC
>NW_026961207.1:0-205000 GCF_963924245.1 Chroicocephalus ridibundus
TTTCCCTGCTGGCTCTTTGGGCGTGGGACCAGTCTCCAGACATATGGCCATTTTTGGGCCTGGAGCGGGGCCAAGTGGGAAAGGGTGGTTTTGAGGCTGAAGGCAGCAGGAAAGCCTGCAGCCCCCAGGTGTGTGGGGCTACGCAAGCGGTTCCCAAAGAGCTTTAGAACAAGGCATAGTTTTCCCTGCTGGCTCTTTGGGCGTGGGACCAGTCTCCAGACATATGGCCATTTTTGTGCCTGGCGCGGCGCCAAGTGGGAAAGCGTGCTTTTGAGGCTGAAGAGAGCAGGAAAGCCTGCAGCCCCCAGGTGTGTGGGGCTACGCAAGCGGTTCCCAAAGAGCTTTAGAACAAGGCATAGCTTTCCCTGCTGGCTCTTTGGGCGTGGGACCAGTCTCCAGACATATGGCCATTTTTGGGCCCGGCGCGGCGCCAAGTGCGAAAGGGTTCTTCTTAGGCTGAAGGCAGCAGGAAAGCATGCAGCCCCCAGTTTGTGTGGGGCTACGCAAGCGGTTCCCAAAGAGCTTTAGAACAAGGCATAGTTTTCCCTGCTGGCTCTTTGGGCGTGGGACCAGTCTCCAGACATATGGCCATTTTTGGGCCTGGCGCGGCGCTAAGTGGGAAAGGGTGTTTTTGAGGCTGAAGGCAGCAGGAAAGCCTGCAGCCCCCAGGTGTGTGGGGCTACGCAAGCGGTTCCCAAAGAGCTTTAGAACAAGGCATAGTTTTCCCTGCTGGCTCTTTGGGCGTGGGACCAGTCTCCAGACATATGGCCATTTTTGGGCCTGGCGCGGCGCCAAGTGGAAAAGGGTGGTTTTGAGGCTGAAGGCAGCAGGAAAGCCTGCAGCCCCCAGGTGTGTGGGGCTACGCAAGCGGTTCCCAAAGAGCTTTAGAACAAGGCATAGTTTTCCCTGCTAGCTCTTTGGGCGTGGGACCAGTCTCCAGACATATGGCCATTTTTCTGCCTGGCGCGGCACCAAGTGGGAAAGGGTGGTTTTGAGGCTGAAGGCAGCAGGAAAGCCTGCAGCCCCCAGGTGTGTGGGGCTACGCAAGCGGTTCCCAAAGAGCTTTAGAACAAGGCATAGTTTTCCCTGCTGGCTCTTTGGGCGTGGGACCAGTCTCCAGACATATGGCCATTTTTGTGCCTGGCGCGGCGCCAAGTGGGAAAGCGTGCTTTTGAGGCTGAAGAGAGCAGGAAAGCCTGCAGCCCCCAGGTGTGTGGGGCTACGCAAGCGGTTCCCAAAGAGCTTTAGAAAAAGCCATAGTTTTCATGCTGGCTCTTTGGGCGTGGAACCAATCTCCAGACATATGGCCATTTTTGGGCCCGGCGCGGCGCCAAGTGCGAAAGGGTTCTTCTGAGGCTGAAGAGAGCAGGAAAGCCTGCAGCCCCCAGGTGTGTGGGGCTACGCAAGCGGTTCCCAAAGAGCTTTAGAACAAGGCATAGTTTTCCCTGCTGGCTCTTTGGGCGTGGGACCAGTCTCCAGACATATGGCCATTTTTGGGCCTGGCGCGGCGCAAAGTGGGAAAGGGGTGGTTTTGAGGCTGAAGGCAGCAGGAAAGCCTGCAGCCCCCAGGTGTGTGGGGCTACGCAAGCGGTTCCCAAAGAGCTTTAGAAAAAGCCATAGTTTTCCCTGCTGGCTCTTTGGGCGTGGAACCAATCTCCAGACATATGGCCATTTTTGGGCCTGGAGCGGGGCCAAGTGGGAAAGGGTGGTTTTGAGGCTGAAGGCAGCAGGAAAGCCTGCAGCCCCCAGGTGTGCGGGGCTACGCAAGCGGTTCCCAAAGAGCTTTAGAACAAGGCATAGTTTTCCCTGCTGGCTCTTTGGGCGTGGGACCAGTCTCCAGACATATGGCCATTTTTGGGCCTGGCGCGGCGCCAAGTGGGAAAGGGGTGGTTTTGAAGCTGAAGGCAGCAGGAAAGCCTGCAGCCCCCAGGTGTGTGGGGCTACGCAAGCGGTTCCCAAAGAGCTTTAGAACAAGGCATAGTTTTCCCTGCTGGCTCTTTGGGCGTGGGACCAGTCTCCAGACATATGGCCATTTTTGGGCCTGGCGCGGCGCCATGTGGGAAAGGGTGGTTTTGAGGCGGAAGGCAGCAGGAAAGCCTGCAGCCCCCAGGTGTGTGGGGCTACGCAAGCGGTTCCCAAAGAGCTTTAGAACAAGGCATAGTTTTCCCTGCTGGCTCTTTGGGCGTGGGACCAGTCTCCAGACATATGGCCATTTTTGGGCCTGGCGTGGCGCCAAGTGGGAAAGGGTGGTTTTGAGGCGGAAGGCAGCAGGAAAGCCTGCAGCCCCCAGGTGTGTGGGGCTACGCAAGCGGTTCCCAAAGAGCTTTAGAACAAGGCATAGTTTTCCCTGCTGGCTCTTTGGGCGTGGGACCAGTCTCCAGACATATGGCCATTTTTGGGCCTGGCGCGGCGCCAAGTGGGAAAGGGTGGTTTTGAGGCTGAAGGCAGCAGGAAAGCCTGCAGCCCCCAGGTGTGTGGGGCTACGCAAGCGGTTCCCAAATAGCTTTAGAACAAGGCATAGTTTTCCCTGCTGGCTCTTTGGGCGTTGAACCAACCTGCAGACATATGGCCATTTTTGTGCCTGGCGCGGCGCCAAGTGGGAAAGCGTGCTTTTGAGGCTGAAGAGAGCAGGAAAGCCTGCAGCCCCCAGGTGTGTGGGGCTACGCAAGCGGTTCCCAAAGAGCTTTAGAACAAGGCATAGTTTTCCCTGCTGGTTCTTTGGGCGTGGAACCAATCTCCAGACATATGGCCATTTTTGGGCCCGGCGCGGCGCCAAGTGCGAAAGGGTTCTTCTGAGGCTGAAGAGAGCAGGAAACCTGCAGCCCCCAGGTGTGTGGGGCTACGCAAGCGGTTCCCAAAGAGCTTTAGAACAAGGCATAGTTTTCCCTGCTGGCTCTTTGGGCGTGGAACCAATCTCCAGACATATGGCCATTTTTGGGCCTGGAGCGGGGCCAAGTGGGAAAGGGTGGTTTTGAGGCTGAAGGCAGCAGGAAAGCCTGCAGCCCCCAGGTGTGTGGGGCTACGCAAGCGGTTCCCAAAGAGCTTTAGAACAAGGCATAGTTTTCCCTGCTGGCTCTTTGGGCGTGGGACCAGTCTCCAGACATATGGCCATATTTGTGCCTGGCTTGGCGCCAAGTGGGAAAG
Organism: Chroicocephalus ridibundus; assembly: GCF_963924245.1. NCBI lineage: Eukaryota > Metazoa > Chordata > Aves > Charadriiformes > Laridae > Chroicocephalus > Chroicocephalus ridibundus. The sequence goes on from NW_026961207.1 coordinate 3,145, forward strand.
GGGTGGTTTTGAAGCTGAAGGCAGCAGGAAAGCCTGCAGCCCCCAGGTGTGTGGGGCTACGCAAGCGGTTCCCAAAGAGCTTTAGAACAAGGCATAGTTTTCCCTGCTGGCTCTTTGGGCGTGGGACCAGTCTCCAGACATATGGCCATTTTTGGGCCTGGCGCGGCGCCATGTGGGAAAGGGTGGTTTTGAAGCTGAAGGCAGCAGGAAAGCCTGCAGCCCCCAGGTGTGTGGGGCTACGCAAGCGATTCCCAAAGAGCTTTAGAACAAGGCATAGCTTTCCCTGCTGGCTCTTTGGGCGTGGAACCAATCTCCAGACATATGGCCATTTTTGGGCCCGGCGCGGCGCCAAGTGCGAAAGGGTTCTTCTTAGGCTGAAGGCAGCAGGAAAGCCTGCAGCCCCCAGTTTGTGTGGGGCTACGCAAGCGGTTCCCAAAGAGCTTTAGAACAAGGCATAGTTTTCCCTGCTGGCTCTTTGGGCGTGGGACCAATCTCCAGACATATGGCCATTTCTGGGAGTGGCGCGGCGTTAAGTGGGAAAGGGTGGTTTTGAGGCTGAAGGCAGCAGGAAAGCCTGCAGCCCCCAGGTGTGTGGCTACGCAAGCGGTTCCCAAAGAGCTTTAGAACAAGGCATAGTTTTCCCTGCTGGCTCTTTGGGCGTGGGACCAACCTGCAGACATATGGCCATTTTTGGGCCTGGCGCGGCGCCAAGTGGGAAAGGGGTGGTTTTGAGGCTGAAAGCGCGAGAAAAGCCTGCAGCCCCCAGTTTGTGTGGGGCTAGGCAAGCGGTTCCCAAAGAGCTTTAGAACAAGGCATAGTTTTCCCTGCTGGCTCTTTGGGCGTGGGACCAGTCTCCAGACATATGACCATTTTTGGGCCTGGCGAGGCGCCAAGTGGGAAAGGGTGGTTTTGAGGCTGAAGGCAGCAGGAAAGCCTGCAGCCCCCAGGTGTGTGGGGCTACGCAAGCGGTTCCCAAAGAGCTTTAGAACAAGGCATAGTTTTCCCTGCTGGCTCTTTGGGCGTGGGACCAGTCTCAAGACATATGGCCATTTTTGGGCCTGGCGCGGCGCCAAGTGGGAAAGGGTGGTTTTGAGGCTGAAGGCAGCAGGAAAGCCTGCAGCTCTTAGGTGTGTGGGGCTACACAAGTGGTTCCCAAAGAGCTTTAGAACAAGGCATAGTTTTCCCTGCTGGCTCTTTGGGCGTGGGACCAGTCTCCAGACATATGGCCATGTTTGTGCCTGGCGTGACGCCATGTGTGAAATGGTGGTTTTGAGGCTGAAAGCGCGAGAAAAGCCTGCAGCCCCCAGTTTGTGTGGGGCTACGCAAGCGGTTCCCAAAGAGCTTTAGAACAAGGCATAGTTTTCCCTGCTGGCTCTTTGGGCGTGGGACCAGTCTCCAGACATATGGCCATTTTTGGGCCTGGAGCGGGGCCAAGTGGGAAAGGGTTTTTTTGAGGCTGAAGGCAGCAGGAAAGCCTGCAGCCCCCAGGTGTGTGGGGCTACGCAAGCGGTTCCCAAAGAGCTTTAGAACAAGGCATAGTTTTCCTTGCTGGCTCTTTGGGCGTGGGACCAGTCTCCAGACATATGGCCATTTTCGTGCCTGGCGTGACGCCATGTGGGAAAGGGTGGTTTTGAGGCTGAAGGCAGCAGGAAAGCCTGCAGCCCCCAGGTCTGTGGGGCCACGCAAGCGGTTCCCAAAGAACTTTAGAACAAGGCATAGTTTTCCCTGCTGGCTCTTTGGGAAAGGGACCAGTCTCCAGACATATGGCCATTTTTGGGCCTGGAGCAGCGCCAAGTGGGAAAGGGTGGTTTTGAGGCTGAAAGCGCGAGAAAAGACTGCAGCCCCCAGTTTGTGTGGGGCTAGGCAAGCGGTTCCCAAAGAGCTTTAGAACAAGGCATAGTTTTCCCTGCTGGCTCTTTGGGCGTGGGACCAGTCTCCAGACATATGACCATTTTTGGGCCTGGCGCGGCGCCAAGTGGGAAAGGGTGGTTTTGAGGCTGAAGGCAGCAGGAAAGCCTGCAGCCCCCAGGTGTGTGGGGCTACGCAAGCGGTTCCCAAAGAGCTTTAGAACAAGGCATAGTTTTCCCTGCTGGCTCTTTGGGCGTGGGACCAGTCTCCAGACATATGGCCATTTTTGGGCCTGGCGCGGCGCCAAGTGGGAAAGGGTGTTTTTGAGGCTGAAGGCAGCAGGAAAGCCTGCATCCCCCAGGTGTGTGGGGCTACGCAAGCGGTTCCCAAAGAGCTTTAGAACAAGGCATAGCTTTCCCTGCTGGCTCTTTGGGCGTGGAACCAATCTCCAGACATATGGCCATTTTTGGGCCCGGCGCGGCGCCAAGTGCGAAAGGGTTCTTCTTAGGCTGAAGGCAGCAGGAAAGCCTGCAGCCCCCAGTTTGTGTGGGGCTACGCAAGCGGTTCCCAAAGAGCTTTAGAACAAGGCATAGTTTTCCCTGCTGGCTCTTTGGGCGTGGGACCAACCTCCAGACATATGGCCATTTTTGGGCCTGGCGCGGCGCCAAGTGGGAAAGGGTGGTTTTGAGGCGGAAGGCAGCAGGAAAGCCTGCAGCCCCCAGGTGTGTGGGGCTACGCAAGCGGTTCCCAAAGAGCTTTAGAACAAGGCATAGTTTTCCCTGCTGGCTCTTTGGGCGTGGGACCAGTCTCCAGACATATGGCCATTTTTGGGCCTGGCGCGGCGCCAAGTGGGAAAGGGTGGTTTTGAGGCTGAAGGCAGCAGGAAAGCCTGCAGCCCCCAGGTGTGTGGGGCTACGCAAGCGGTTCCCAAATAGCTTTAGAACAAGGCATAGTTTTCCCTGCTGGCTCTTTGGGCGTGGGACCAGTCTCCAGACATATGGCCATTTTTGGGCCTGGCGCGGCGCCAAGTGGGAAAGCGTGCTTTTGAGGCTGAGGAGAGCAGGAAAGCCTGCAGCCCCCAGGTGTGTGGGGCTACGCAAGCGGTTCCCAAAGAGCTTTAGAAAAAGCCATAGTTTTCATGCTGGCTCTTTGGGCGTGGGACCAGTCTCCAGACATATGGCCATTTTTGGGCCCGGCGCGGCGCCAAGTGCGAAAGGGTTCTTCTGAGGTTGAAGAGAGCAGGAAACCTGCAGCCCCCAGGTGTGTGGGGCTACGCAAGCGGTTCCCAAAGAGCTTTAGAACAAGGCATAGTTTTCCCTGCTGGTTCTTTGGGCGTGGAACCAATCTCCAGACATATGGCCATTTTTGGGCCTGGAGCGGGGCCAAGTGGGAAAGGGTGGTTTTGAGGCTGAAGGCAGCAGGAAAGCCTGCAGCCCCCAGGTCTGTGGGGCTACGCAAGCGGTTCCCAAAGAGCTTTAGAACAAGGCATAGTTTTCCCTGCTGGCTCTTTGGGCGTGGGACCAGTCTCCAGACATATGGCCATATTTGTGCCTGGCTTGGCGCCAAGTGGGAAAGGGGTGGTTTTGAAGCTGAAGGCAGCAGGAAAGCCTGCAGCCCCCAGGTGTGTGGGGCTACGCAAGCGGTTCCCAAAGAGCTTTAGAACAAGGCATAGTTTTCCCTGCTGGCTCTTTGGGCGTGGGACCAGTCTCCAGACATATGGCCATTTTTGGGCCTGGCGCGGCGCCATGTGGGAAAGGGTGGTTTTGAGGCGGAAGGCAGCAGGAAAGCCTGCAGCCCCCAGGTGTGTGGGGCTACGCAAGCGATTCCCAAAGAGCTTTAGAACAAGGCATAGCTTTCCCTGCTGGCTCTTTGGGCGTGGAACCAATCTCCAGACATATGGCCATTTTTGGGCCCGGCGCGGCGACAAGTGCGAAAGGGTTCTTCTTAGGCTGAAGGCAGCAGGAAAGCCTGCAGGCCCCAGTTTGTGTGGGGCTACGCAAGCGGTTCCCAAAGAGCTTTAGAACAAGGCATAGTTTTCCCTGCTGGCTCTTTGGGCGTGGGACCAATCTCCAGACATATGGCCATTTCTGGGAGTGGCGCGGCGCCATGTGGGAAAGGGTGGTTTTGAAGCTGAAGGCAGCAGGAAAGCCTGCAGCCCCCAGGTGTGTGGGGCTACGCAAGCGGTCCCCAAAGAGCTTTAGAACAAGGCATAGTTTTCCCTGCTGGCTCTTTGGGCGTGGGACCAGTCTCCAGACATATGGCCATTTTTGGGCCTGGCGCGGCGCCATGTGGGAAAGGGTGGTTTTGAAGCTGAAGGCAGCAGGAAAGCCTGCAGCCCCCAGGTGTGTGGGGCTACGCAAGCGATTCCCAAAGAGCTTTAGAACAAGGCATAGCTTTCCCTGCTGGCTCTTTGGGCGTGGAACCAATCTCCAGACATATGGCCATTTTTGGGCCCGGCGCGGCGCCAAGTGCGAAAGGGTTCTTCTTAGGCTGAAGGCAGCAGGAAAGCCTGCAGCCCCCAGTTTGTGTGGGGCTACGCAAGCGGTTCCCAAAGAGCTTTAGAACAAGGCATAGTTTTCCCTGCTGGCTCTTTGGGCGTGGGACCAATCTCCAGACATATGGCCATTTCTGGGAGTGGCGCGGCGTTAAGTGGGAAAGGGTGGTTTTGAGGCTGAAGGCAGCAGGAAAGCCTGCAGCCCCCAGGTGTGTGGCTACGCAAGCGGTTCCCAAAGAGCTTTAGAACAAGGCATAGTTTTCCCTGCTGGCTCTTTGGGCGTGGGACCAACCTGCAGACATATGGCCATTTTTGGGCCTGGCGCGGCGCCAAGTGGGAAAGGGGTGGTTTTGAGGCTGAAAGCGCGAGAAAAGCCTGCAGCCCCCAGTTTGTGTGGGGCTAGGCAAGCGGTTCCCAAAGAGCTTTAGAACAAGGCATAGTTTTCCCTGCTGGCTCTTTGGGCGTGGGACCAGTCTCCAGACATATGACCATTTTTGGGCCTGGCGAGGCGCCAAGTGGGAAAGGGTGGTTTTGAGGCTGAAGGCAGCAGGAAAGCCTGCAGCCCCCAGGTCTGTGGGGCTACGCAAGCGGTTCCCAAAGAGCTTTAGAACAAGGCATAGTTTTCCCTGCTGGCTCTTTGGGCGTGGGACCAGTCTCCAGACATATGGCCATTTTTGGGCCTGGCGCGGCGCCAAGTGGGAAAGGGTGGTTTTGAGGCTGAAGGCAGCAGGAAAGCCTGCAGCTCTTAGGTGTGTGGGGCTACACAAGTGGTTCCCAAAGAGCTTTAGAACAAGGCATAGTTTTCCCTGCTGGCTCTTTGGGCGTGGGACCAGTCTCCAGACATATGGCCATGTTTGTGCCTGGCGTGACGCCATGTGTGAAATGGTGGTTTTGAGGCTGAAAGCGCGAGAAAAGCCTGCAGCCCCCAGTTTGTGTGGGGCTACGCAAGCGGTTCCCAAAGAGCTTTAGAACAAGGCATAGTTTTCCCTGCTGGCTCTTTGGGCGTGGGACCAGTCTCCAGACATATGGCCATATTTGGGCCTGGAGCGGGGCCAAGTGGGAAAGGGTTTTTTTGAGGCTGAAGGCAGCAGGAAAGCCTGCAGCCCCCAGGTGTGTGGGGCTACGCAAGCGGTTCCCAAAGAGCTTTAGAACAAGGCATAGTTTTCCTTGCTGGCTCTTTGGGCGTGGGACCAGTCTCCAGACATATGGCCATTTTCGTGCCTGGCGTGACGCCATGTGGGAAAGGGTGGTTTTGAGGCTGAAGGCAGCAGGAAAGCCTGCAGCCCCCAGGTCTGTGGGGCCACGCAAGCGGTTCCCAAAGAACTTTAGAACAAGGCATAGTTTTCCCTGCTGGCTCTTTGGGAAAGGGACCAGTCTCCAGACATATGGCCATTTTTGGGCCTGGAGCAGCGCCAAGTGGGAAAGGGTGGTTTTGAGGCTGAAAGCGCGAGAAAAGACTGCAGCCCCCAGTTTGTGTGGGGCTAGGCAAGCGGTTCCCAAAGAGCTTTAGAACAAGGCATAGTTTTCCCTGCTGGCTCTTTGGGCGTGGGACCAGTCTCCAGACATATGACCATTTTTGGGCCTGGCGCGGCGCCAAGTGGGAAAGGGTGGTTTTGAGGCTGAAGGCAGCAGGAAAGCCTGCAGCCCCCAGGTGTGTGGGGCTACGCAAGCGGTTCCCAAAGAGCTTTAGAACAAGGCATAGTTTTCCCTGCTGGCTCTTTGGGCGTGGGACCAGTCTCCAGACATATGGCCATTTTTGGGCCTGGCGCGGCGCCAAGTGGGAAAGGGTGGTTTTGAGGCTGAAGGCAGCAGGAAAGCCTGCAGCTCTTAGGTGTGTGGGGCTACACAAGCGGTTCCCAAAGAGCTTTAGAACAAGGCATAGTTTTCCCTGCTGGCTCTTTGGGCGTGGGACCAGTCTCCAGACATATGGCCATTTTTGGGCCTGGCGTGACGCCATGTGTGAAATGGTGGTTTTGAGGCTGAAAGCGCGAGAAAAGCCTGCAGCGCCCAGTTTGTGTGGGGCTACGCAAGCGGTTCCCAAAGAGCTTTAGAACAAGGCATAGTTTTCCCTGCTGGCTCTTTGGGCGTGGGACCAGTCTCCAGACATATGGCCATTTTTGGGCCTGGCGCGGCGCCAAGTGGGAAAGGGTGTTTTTGAGGCTGAAGGCAGCAGGAAAGCCTGCATCCCCCAGGTGTGTGGGGCTACGCAAGCGGTTCCCAAAGAGCTTTAGAACAAGGCATAGCTTTCCCTGCTGGCTCTTTGGGCGTGGAACCAATCTCCAGACATATGGCCATTTTTGGGCCCGGCGCGGCGCCAAGTGCGAAAGGGTTCTTCTTAGGCTGAAGGCAGCAGGAAAGCCTGCAGCCCCCAGTTTGTGTGGGGCTACGCAAGCGGTTCCCAAAGAGCTTTAGAACAAGGCATAGTTTTCCCTGCTGGCTCTTTGGGCGTGGGACCAACCTCCAGACATATGGCCATTTTTGGGCCTGGCGCGGCGCCAAGTGGGAAAGGGTGGTTTTGAGGCGGAAGGCAGCAGGAAAGCCTGCAGCCCCCAGGTGTGTGGGGCTACGCAAGCGGTTCCCAAAGAGCTTTAGAACAAGGCATAGTTTTCCCTGCTGGCTCTTTGGGCGTGGGACCAGTCTCCAGACATATGGCCATTTTTGGGCCTGGCGCGGCGCCAAGTGGGAAAGGGTGGTTTTGAGGCTGAAGGCAGCAGGAAAGCCTGCAGCCCCCAGGTGTGTGGGGCTACGCAAGCGGTTCCCAAATAGCTTTAGAACAAGGCATAGTTTTCCCTGCTGGCTCTTTGGGCGTGGGACCAGTCTCCAGACATATGGCCATTTTTGTGCCTGGCGCGGCGCCAAGTGGGAAAGCGTGCTTTTGAGGCTGAAGAGAGCAGGAAAGCCTGCAGCCCCCAGGTGTGTGGGGCTACGCAAGCGGTTCCCAAAGAGCTTTAGAAAAAGCCATAGTTTTCATGCTGGCTCTTTGGGCGTGGGACCAGTCTCCAGACATATGGCCATTTTTGGGCCCGGCGCGGCGCCAAGTGCGAAAGGGTTCTTCTGAGGTTGAAGAGAGCAGGAAACCTGCAGCCCCCAGGTGTGTGGGGCTACGCAAGCGGTTCCCAAAGAGCTTTAGAACAAGGCATAGTTTTCCCTGCTGGTTCTTTGGGCGTGGAACCAATCTCCAGACATATGGCCATTTTTGGGCCTGGAGCGGGGCCAAGTGGGAAAGGGTGGTTTTGAGGCTGAAGGCAGCAGGAAAGCCTGCAGCCCCCAGGTCTGTGGGGCTACGCAAGCGGTTCCCAAAGAGCTTTAGAACAAGGCATAGTTTTCCCTGCTGGCTCTTTGGGCGTGGGACCAGTCTCCAGACATATGGCCATATTTGTGCCTGGCTTGGCGCCAAGTGGGAAAGGGGTGGTTTTGAAGCTGAAGGCAGCAGGAAAGCCTGCAGCCCCCAGGTGTGTGGGGCTACGCAAGCGGTTCCCAAAGAGCTTTAGAACAAGGCATAGTTTTCCCTGCTGGCTCTTTGGGCGTGGGACCAGTCTCCAGACATATGGCCATTTTTGGGCCTGGCGCGGCGCCATGTGGGAAAGGGTGGTTTTGAGGCGGAAGGCAGCAGGAAAGCCTGCAGCCCCCAGGTGTGTGGGGCTACGCAAGCGATTCCCAAAGAGCTTTAGAACAAGGCATAGCTTTCCCTGCTGGCTCTTTGGGCGTGGAACCAATCTCCAGACATATGGCCATTTTTGGGCCCGGCGCGGCGACAAGTGCGAAAGGGTTCTTCTTAGGCTGAAGGCAGCAGGAAAGCCTGCAGGCCCCAGTTTGTGTGGGGCTACGCAAGCGGTTCCCAAAGAGCTTTAGAACAAGGCATAGTTTTCCCTGCTGGCTCTTTGGGCGTGGGACCAATCTCCAGACATATGGCCATTTCTGGGAGTGGCGCGGCGCCATGTGGGAAAGGGTGGTTTTGAAGCTGAAGGCAGCAGGAAAGCCTGCAGCCCCCAGGTGTGTGGGGCTACGCAAGCGGTCCCCAAAGAGCTTTAGAACAAGGCATAGTTTTCCCTGCTGGCTCTTTGGGCGTGGGACCAGTCTCCAGACATATGGCCATTTTTCGGCCTGGCGCGGCGCCAAGTGGGAAAGGGGTGGTTTTGAGGCTGAAAGCGCGAGAAAAGCCTGCAGCCCCCAGTTTGTGTGGGGCTAGGCAAGCGGTTCCCAAAGAGCTTTAGAACAAGGCATAGTTTTCCCTGCTGGCTCTTTGGGCGTGGGACCAGTCTCCAGACATATGACCATTTTTGGGCCTGGCGAGGCGCCAAGTGGGAAAGGGTGGTTTTGAGGCTGAAGGCAGCAGGAAAGCCTGCAGCCCCCAGGTGTGTGGGGCTATGCAAGCGGTTCCCAAAGAGCTTTAGAACAAGGCATAGTTTTCCCTGCTGGCTCTTTGGGCGTGGGACCAGTCTCCAGACATATGGCCATTTTTGTGCCTGGCGCGGCGCCAAATGGGAAAGGGTGGTTTTGAGGCTGAAGGCAGCAGGAAAGCCTGCAGCCCCCAGGTCTGTGGGGCTACGCAAGCGGTTCCCAAAGAGCTTTAGAACAAGGCATAGTTTTCCCTGCTGGCTCTTTGGGCGTGGGACCAGTCTCCAGACATATGGCCATTTTTGTGCCTGGCGCGGCACCAAGTGGGAAAGGGTGGTTTTGAGGCTGAAGGCAGCAGGAAAGCCTGCAGCCCCCAGTTTGTGTGGGGCTACGCAAGCGGTTCCCAAAGAGCTTTAGAACAAGGCATAGTTTTCCCTGCTGGCTCTTTGGGCGTGGGACCAGTCTCCAGACATATGGCCATTTTTGGGCATGGCGAGGCGCCAAGTGGGAAAGGGTGGTTTTGAGGCTGAAGGCAGCAGGAAAGCCTGCATCCCCCAGGTGTGTGGGGCTACGCAAGCGGTTCCCAAAGAGCTTTAGAACAAGGCATAGTTTTCCCTGCTGGCTCTTTCGGCATGGAACCAATCTCCAGACATATGGCCATTCTTGGGCCTGGCGCGGCGCCAAGTGCGAAAGGGTTCTTCTGAGGCTGAAGAGAGCAGGAAAGCCTGCAGCCCCCAGGTGTGTGGGGCTACGCAAGCGGTTCCCAAAGAGCTTTAGAACAAGGCATAGTTTTCCCTGCTGGCTCTTTGGGCGTGGGACCAACCTCAAGACATATGGCCATTTTTGTGCCTGGCGTGACGCCATGTTGGAAAGGGTGGTTTTGAGGCTGAAAGCGCGAGAAAAGCCTGCAGCCCCCAGGTGTGTGGGGCTACGCAAGCGGTTCCCAAAGTGCTTTAGTACAAGGCATAGTTTTCCCTGCTGGCTCTTTGGGCATGGAACCAATCTCCAGACATATGGCCATTTTTGGGCCTGGCGCGGGGCCAAATGGGAAAGGGGTGTTTGGAGGCTGAAGACAGCAGGAAAGCCTGCAGCCCCCAGGTGTGTGGGGCTACGCAAGCGGTTCCCAAAGAGCTTTAGAACAAGGCATAGTTTTCCCTGCTGGCTCTTTGGGCGTGGGACCAGTCTCCAGACATATGGCCATTTTTGGGCCTGGCGCGGCGTCAAGTGGGAAAGGGTGGTTTTGAGGCTGAAGGCAGCAGGAAAGCCTGCAGTCCCCAGGTGTGTGGGGCTACGCAAGCGGTTCCCAAAGAGCTTTAGAACAAGGCATAGTTTTCCCTGCTGGCTCTTTGGGAAAGGGACCAGTCTCCAGACATATGGCCATTCTTGGGCATGGCGCGGCGCCAAGTGGGAAAGGGTGCTTTTCAGGCTGAAGGCAGCAGGAAAGCATGCATCTCCCAGGTGTGTGGGGCTACGCAAGCGGTTCCCAAAGAGCTTTAGAACAAGGCATAGTTTTCCCTGCTGGCTCTTTGGGCGTGGGACCAGTCTCCAGACATATGGCCATTTTTGGGCCTGGCGTGACGCCATGTGGGAAAGGGTGGTTTTGAGGCTGAAGGCAGCAGGAAAGCCTGCAGCCCCCAGGCCTGTGGGGCCACGCAAGCGGTTCCCAAAGAACTTTAGAACAAGGCATAGTTTTCCCTGCTGGCTCTTTGGGCGTGGGACCAGTCTCCAGACATATGGCCATTTTTGGGCCTGGAGCAGCGCCAAGTGGGAAAGGGTGGTTTTGAGGCTGAAGGCAGCAGGAAAGTCTGCAGCCCCCAGTTTGTGTGGGGCTACGCAAGCTGTTCCCAAAGAGCTTTAGAACAAGGCATAGTTTTCCCTGCTGGCTCTTTGGGAATGGGACCACTCTCCAGACATATGGCCATTTTTGGGCCTGGCGAGGCGCCAAGTTGGAAAGGGTGGTTTTGAGGCTGAAGGCAGCAGGAAAGCCTGCAGCCCCCAGGTCTGTGGGGCTACGCAAGCGGTTCCCAAAGAGCTTTAGAACAAGGCATAGTTTTCCCTGCTGGCTCTTTGGGTGTGGGACCAGTCTCCAGACATATGGCCATTTTTGGGCCTGGCGCGGGGCCAAATGGGAAAGGGGTGTTTGGAGGCTGAAGTCAGCAGGAAAGCCTGCAGCCCCCAGGTGTGTGGGGCTACGCAAGCGGTTCCCAAAGAGCTTTAGTACAAGGCATAGTTTTCCCTGCTGGCTCTTTGGGCGTGGGACCAACCTCCAGACATATGGCCATTTTTCTGCCTGGCGTGACGCCATGTGGGAAAGGGTGGTTTTGAGGCTGAAGGCAGCAGGAAAGCCTGCAGCCCCCAGGTGTGTGGGGCTACGCAAGCGGTTCCCAAAGAGCTTTAGAACAAGGCATAGTTTTCCCTGCTGGCTCTTTGGGCGTGGGACCAACCTCCACACATATGGCCATTTTTGTGCCTGGCGTGACGCCATGAGGGAAAGGGTGGTTTTGAGGCTGAAAGCGCGAGAAAAGCCTGCAGCCCACAGGTGTGTGGGGCTACGCAAGCGGTTCCCAAAGAGCTTTAGAACAAGGCATAGTTTTCCCTGCTGGCTCTTTGGGTGTGGGACCAGTCTCCAGACTTATGGCCATTCTTGGGCCTGGCGCGGGGCCAAATGGGAAAGGGGTGTTTGGAGGCTGAAGACAGCAGGAAAGCCTGCAGCCCCCAGGTGTGTGGGGCTACGCAAGCGGTTCCCAAAGAGCTTTAGAACAAGGCATAGTTTTCCCTGCTGGCTCTTTGGGAAAGGGACCAGTCTCCAGACATATGGCCATTTTTGGACCTGGCGCGGCGCAAAGTGGGAAAGGGTGGTTTTGAGGCTGAAGGCAGCAGGAAAGCCTGCATCCCCCAGGTGTGTGGGGCTACGCAAGCGGTTCCCAAAGAGCTTTAGAAAAAGCCATAGTTTTCCCTGCTGGCTCTTTGGGCATGGAACCAATCTCCAGACATATGGCCATTTTTGGGCCTGGCGCGGGGCCATGTGGGAAAGGGTGGTTTTGAGGCTGAAGGCAGCAGGAAAGCCTGCAACCCCCAGGTGTGTGGGGCTACGCAAGCGGTTCCCAAAGAGCTTTAGAACAAGGCATAGTTTTCCCTGCTGGCTCTTTGGGCGTGGGACCAACCTCCAGACATATGGCCATTTTTGTGCCTGGCGTGACGCCATGTGGGAAAGGGTGGTTTTGAGGCTGAAGGCAGCAGGAAAGCCTGCAGCCCCCAGGTCTGTGGGGCTACGCAAGCGGTTCCCAAAGAGCTTTAGAACAAGGCATAGTTTTCCCTGCTGGCTCTTTGGGCGTGGGACCAGTCTCCAGACATATGGCCATTTTTGTGCCTGGCGCGGCACCAAGTGGGAAAGGGTGGTTTTGAGGCTGAAGGCAGCAGGAAAGCCTGCAGCCCCCAGTTTGTGTGGGGCTACGCAAGCGGTTCCCAAAGAGCTTTAGAACAAGGCATAGTTTTCCCTGCTGGCTCTTTGGGCGTGGGACCAGTCTCCAGACATATGGCCATTTTTGGGCATGGCGAGGCGGCAAGTGGGAAAGGGTGGTTTTGAGGCTGAAGGCAGCAGGAAAGCCTGCAGCCCCCAGGTGTGTGGGGCTACGCAAGCGGTTCCCAAAGAGCTTTAGAACAAGGCATAGTTTTCCCTGCTGGCTCTTTGGGCGTGGGACCAACCTCCAGACATATGGCCATTTTTGTGCCTGGCGTGACGCCATGTTGGAAAGGGTGGTTTTGAGGCTGAAAGCGCGAGAAAAGCCTGCAGCCCCCAGGTGTGTGGGGCTACGCAAGCGGTTCCCAAAGTGCTTTAGTACAAGGCATAGTTTTCCCTGCTGGCTCTTTGGGCATGGAACCAATCTCCAGACATATGGCCATTTTTGGGCCTGGCGCGGGGCCAAATGGGAAAGGGGTGTTTGGAGGCTGAAGACAGCAGGAAAGCCTGCAGCCCCCAGGTGTGTGGGGCTACGCAAGCGGTTCCCAAAGAGCTTTAGAACAAGGCATAGTTTTCCCTGCTGGCTCTTTGGGCGTGGGACCAGTCTCCAGACATATGGCCATTTTTGGGCCTGGCGCGGCGCCAAGTGGGAAAGGGTGGTTTTGAGGCTGAAGGCAGCAGGAAAGCCTGCAGTCCCCAGGTGTGTGGGGCTACGCAAGCGGTTCCCAAAGAGCTTTAGAACAAGGCATAGTTTTCCCTGCTGGCTCTTTGGGAAAGGGACCAGTCTCCAGACATATGGCCATTCTTGGGCATGGCGCGGCGCCAAGTGGGAAAGGGTGCTTTTCAGGCTGAAGGCAGCAGGAAAGCATGCATCTCCCAGGTGTGTGGGGCTACGCAAGCGGTTCCCAAAGAGCTTTAGAACAAGGCATAGTTTTCCCTGCTGGCTCTTTGGGCGTGGGACCAACCTCCAGCCATATGGCCATTTTTGTGCCTGGCGTGACGCCATGTGGGAAAGGGTGGTTTTGAGGCTGAAGGCAGCAGGAAAGCCTGCAGCCCCCAGGCCTGTGGGGCCACGCAAGCGGTTCCCAAAGAACTTTAGAACAAGGCATAGTTTTCCCTGCTGGCTCTTTGGGAAAGGGACCAGTCTCCAGACATATGGCCATTTTTGGGCCTGGATCAGCGCCATGTGGGAAAGGGTGGTTTTGAGGCTGAAGGCAGCAGGAAAGTCTGCAGCCCCCAGTTTGTGTGGGGCTACGCAAGCGGTTCCCAAAGAGCTTTAGAACAAGGCATAGTTTTCCCTGCTGGCTCTTTGGGCGTGGGACCAGTCTCCAGACATATGGCCATTTTTGTGCCTGGCGTGACGCCATGAGGGAAAGGGTGGTTTTGAGGCTGAAAGCGCGAGAAAAGCCTGCAGCCCCCAGGTGTGTGGGGCTACGCAAGCGGTTCCCAAAGAGCTTTAGAACAAGGCATAGTTTTCCCTGCTGGCTCTTTGGGCATGGGACCAGTCTCCAGACATATGGCCATTTTTGGGCCTGGCGCGGGGCCAAATGGGAAAGGGGTGTTTGGAGGCTGAAGGCAGCAGGAAAGCCTGCAGCCCCCAGGTGTGTGGGGCTACGCAAGCGGTTCCCAAAGAGCTTTAGAACAAGGCATAGTTTTCCCTGCTGGCTCTTTGGGCGTGGGACCAGTCTCCAGACATATGGCCATTTTTGGGCCTGGCGCGGCGCCAAGTGGGAAAGGGTGGTTTTGAGGCTGAAGGCAGCAGGAAAGCCTGCAGCTCTTAGGTGTGTGGGGCTACGCAAGCGGTTCCCAAAGAGCTTTAGAACAAGGCATAGTTTTCCCTGCTGGCTCTTTGGGCGTGGGACCAGTCTCCAGACATATGGCCATTTTTGGGCCTGGCGCGGCGCCAAGTGCGAAAGGGTTCTTCTGAGGCTGAAGGCAGCAGGAAAGCCTGCAGCCCCCAGGTGTGTGGGGCTACGCAAGCGGTTCCCAAAGAGCTTTAGAACAAGGCATAGTTTTCCCTGCTGGCTCTTTGGGTGTGGGACCAGTCTCCAGACATATGGCCATTTTTGGGCCTGGAGCGGGGCCAAATGGGAAAGGGGTGTTTGGAGGCTGAAGGCAGCAGGAAAGCCTGCAGCCCCCAGGTGTGTGGGGCTACGCAAGCGGTTCCCAAAGAGCTTTAGAACAAGGCATAGTTTTCCCTGCTGGCTCTTTGGGCGTGGGACCAACCTCAAGACATATGGCCATTTTTGTGCCTGGCGTGACGCCATGTGGGAAAGGGGTGGTTTTGAGGCTGAAGACAGCAGGAAAGCCTGCAGCCCCCAGGCCTGTGGGGCCACGCAAGCGGTTCCCAAAGAACTTTAGAACAAGGCATAGTTTTCCCTGCTGGCTCTTTGGGAAAGGGACCAGTCTCCAGACATATGGCCATTTTTGGGCCTGGAGCAGCGCCAAGTGGGAAAGGGTGGTTTTGAGGCTGAAGGCAGCAGGAAAGTCTGCAGCCCCCAGTTTGTGTGGGGCTACGCAAGCGGTTCCCAAAGAGCTTTAGAACAAGGCATAGTTTTCCCTGCTGGCTCTTTGGGCGTGGGACCAGTCTCCAGACATATGGCCATTTTTGTGCCTGGCGTGACGCCATGAGGGAAAGGGTGGTTTTGAGGCTGAAAGCGCGAGAAAAGCCTGCAGCCCCCGGGTGTGTGGGGCTACGCAAGCGGTTCCCAAAGAGCTTTAGAACAAGGCATAGTTTTCCCTGCTGGCTCTTTGGGCATGGGACCAGTCTCCAGACATATGGCCATTTTTGGGCCTGGCGCGGGGCCAAATGGGAAAGGGGTGTTTTGAGGCTGAAGGCAGCAGGAATGCCTGCAGCCCCCAGGTGTGTGGGGCTACGCAAGCGGTTCCCAAAGAGCTTTAGAACAAGGCATAGTTTTCCCTGCTGGCTCTTTGGGCGTGGAACCAATCTCCAGACATATGGCCATTTTTGGGCCTGGCGCGGCGCCAAGTGCGAAAGGGTTCTTCTGAGGCTGAAGGCAGCAGGAAAGCCTGCAGCCCCCAGGAGTGTGGGGCTATGCAAGCGGTTCCCAAAGAGCTTTAGAACAAGGCATAGTTTTCCCTGCTGGCTCTTTGGGCGTGGGACCAGTCTCCAGACATATGGCCATTCTTGGGCACGGCGCGGCGCCAAGTGGGAAAGGGTGCTTTTGAGGCTGAAGGCAGCAGGAAAGCCTGCATCTCCCAGGTGTGTGGGGCTACGCAAGCGGTTCCCAAAGAGCTTTAGAACAAGGCATAGTTTTCCCTGCTGGCTCTTTGGGCGTGGGACCAACCTCAAGACATATGGCCATTTTTGTGCCTGGCGTGACGCCATGTGGGAAAGGGTGGTTTTGAGGCTGAAGGCAGCAGGAAAGCCTGCAGCCCCCAGGTGTGTGGGGCCACGCAAGCGGTTCCCAAAGAGCTTTAGAACAAGGCATAGTTTTCCCTGCTGGCTCTTTGGGCGTGGGACCAGTCTCCAGACATATGGCTATTTTTGGGCATGGCGAGGCGCCAAGTGGGAAAGGGTGGTTTTGAGGCTGAAGGCAGCAGGAAAGCCTGCAGCCCCCAGGTCTGTGGGGCTACGCAAGCGGTTCCCAAAGAGCTTTAGAACAAGGCATAGTTTTCCCTGCTGGCTCTTTGGGAAAGGGACCAGTCTCCAGACATATGGCCATTTTTGGGCCTGGCGCGGCGCCAAGTGGGAAAGGGGTTTTTGGAGGCTGAAGGCAGCAGGAAAGCCTGCAGCCCCCAGGTGTGTGGGGCTACGCAAGCGGTTCCCAAAGAGCTTTAGAACAAGGCATAGTTTTCCCTGCTGGCTCTTTGGGCGTGGGATCAGTCTCCAGACATATGGCCATTCTTGGGCCTGGCGCGGCGCCAAGTGGGAAAGGGTGCTTTTGAGGCTGAAGGCAGCAGGAAAGCCTGCATCTCCCAGGTGTGTGGGGCTACGCAAGCGGTTCCCAAAGAGCTTTAGAACAAGGCATAGTTTTCCCTGCTGGCTCTTTGGGCGTGGGACCAGTCTCCAGACATATGGCCATTTTTGGGCCTGGCGCGGCGCCAAGTGGGAAAGGGTGGTTTTGAGGCTGAAGGCAGCAGGAAAGCCTGCAGCTCTTAGGTGTGTGGGGCTACGCAAGCGGTTCCCAAAGAGCTTTAGAACAAGGCATAGTTTTCCCTGCTGGCTCTTTGGGCGTGGCACCAGTCTCCAGACATATGGCCATTTTTGGGCCTGGAGCAGCGCCAAGTGGGAAAGGGTGGTTTTGAGGCTGAAAGCGCGAGAAAAGCCTGCAGCCCACAGTTTGTGTGGGGCTACGCAAGCGGTTCCCAAAGAGCTTTAGAACAAGGCATAGTTTTCCCTGCTGGCTCTTTGGGCGTGGGACCAGTCTCCAGACATATGGCCATTTTTGGGCCTGGCGCGGCGCCAAGTGCGAAAGGGTTCTTCTGAGGCTGAAGGCAGCAGGAAAGCCTGCAGCCCCCAGGTGTGTGGGGCTACGCAAGCGGTTCCCAAAGAGCTTTAGAACAAGGCATAGTTTTCCCTGCTGGCTCTTTGGGTGTGGGACCAGTCTCCAGACATATGGCCATTTTTGGGCCTGGCGCGGCGCCAAGTGGGAAAGGGTGGTTTTGAGGCTGAAGGCAGCAGGAAAGCCTGCATCCCCCAGGTGTGTGGGGCTACGCAAGCGGTTCCCAAAGAGCTTTAGAAAAAGCCATAGTTTTCCCTGCTGGCTCTTTGGGCATGGAACCAATCTCCAGACATATGGCCATTTTTGGGCCTGGCGCGGCGCCAAGTGCGAAAGGGTTCTTCTGAGGCTGAAGAGAGCAGGAAACCCTGCAGCCCCCAGGCCTGTGGGGCCACGCAAGCGGTTCCCAAAGAGCTTTAGAACAAGGCATAGTTTTCCCTGCTGGCTCTTTGGGAAAGGGACCAGTCTGCAGACATATGGCCATTTTTGGGCCTGGCGTGACGCCATGTGGGAAAGGGTGGTTTTGAGGCTGAAGGCAGCAGGAAAGCCTGCAGCCCCCAGGTCTGTGGGGCTACGCAAGCGGTTCCCAAAGAGCTTTAGAACAAGGCATAGTTTTCCCTGCTGGCTCTTTGGGCGTGGGACCAGTCTCCAGACATATGGCCATTCTTGGGCACGGCGCGGCGCCAAGTGGGAAAGGGTGCTTTTGAGGCTGAAGGCAGCAGGAAAGCCTGCAGCCCCCAGGTGTGTGGGGCTACGCAAGCGGTTCCCAGATAGCTTTAGAACAAGGCATAGTTTTCCCTGCTGGCTCTTTGGGAAAGGGACCAGTCTCCAGACATATGGCCATTTTTGGGCCTGGAGCGGCGCCAAGTGGGAAAGGGTGGTTTTGAGGCTGAAAGCGCGAGAAAAGCCTGCAGCCCCCAGTTTGTGTGGGGCTACGCAAGCGGTTCCCAAAGAGCTTTAGAACAAGGCATAGTTTTCCCTGCTGGCTCTTTGGGCGTGGGACCAGTCTCCAGACATATGGCGATATTTGTGCCTGGCTTGGCGCCAAGTGGGAAAGGGGTGGTTTTGAAGCTGAAGGCAGCAGGAAAGCCTGCAACCCCCAGGTGTGTGGGGCTACGCAAGCGGTTCCCAAAGAGCTTTAGAACAAGGCATAGTTTTCCCTGCTGGCTCTTTGGGCGTGGGACCAGTCTCCAGACATATGGCCATTTTTGGGCCTGGCGCGGCGCCATGTGGGAAAGGGTGGTTTTGAGGCGGAAGGCAGCAGGAAAGCCTGCAGCCCCCAGGTGTGTGGGGCTACGCAAGCGATTCCCAAAGAGCTTTAGAACAAGGCATAGCTTTCCCTGCTGGCTCTTTGGGCGTGGAACCAATCTCCAGACATATGGCCATTTTTGGGCCCGGCGCGGCGACAAGTGCGAAAGGGTTCTTCTTAGGCTGAAGGCAGCAGGAAAGCCTGCAGGCCCCAGTTTGTGTGGGGCTACGCAAGCGGTTCCCAAAGAGCTTTAGAACAAGGCATAGTTTTCCCTGCTGGCTCTTTGGGCGTGGGACCAATCTCCAGACATATGGCCATTTCTGGGAGTGGCGCGGCGCCATGTGGGAAAGGGTGGTTTTGAAGCTGAAGGCAGCAGGAAAGCCTGCAGCCCCCAGGTGTGTGGGGCTACGCAAGCGGTCCCCAAAGAGCTTTAGAACAAGGCATAGTTTTCCCAGCTGGCTCTTTGGGCGTGGGACCAGTCTCCAGACATATGGCCATTTTTGTGCCTGGCGCGGCGCCAAGTGGGAAAGGGGTGGTTTTGAGGCTGAAAGCGCGAGAAAAGCCTGCAGCCCCCAGTTTGTGTGGGGCTAGGCAAGCGGTTCCCAAAGAGCTTTAGAACAAGGCATAGTTTTCCCTGCTGGCTCTTTGGGCGTGGGACCAGTCTCCAGACATATGACCATTTTTGGGCCTGGCGAGGCGCCAAGTGGGAAAGGGTGGTTTTGAGGCTGAAGGCAGCAGGAAAGCCTGCAGCCCCCAGGTGTGTGGGGCTATGCAAGCGGTTCCCAAAGAGCTTTAGAACAAGGCATAGTTTTCCCTGCTGGCTCTTTGGGCGTGGGACCAGTCTCCAGACATATGGCCATTTTTGTGCCTGGCGCGGCGCCAAATGGGAAAGGGTGGTTTTGAGGCTGAAGGCAGCAGGAAAGCCTGCAGCCCCCAGGTCTGTGGGGCTACGCAAGCGGTTCCCAAAGAGCTTTAGAACAAGGCATAGTTTTCCCTGCTGGCTCTTTGGGCGTGGGACCAGTCTCCAGACATATGGCCATTTTTGTGCCTGGCGCGGCACCAAGTGGGAAAGGGTGGTTTTGAGGCTGAAGGCAGCAGGAAAGCCTGCAGCCCCCAGTTTGTGTGGGGCTACGCAAGCGGTTCCCAAAGAGCTTTAGAACAAGGCATAGTTTTCCCTGCTGGCTCTTTGGGCGTGGGACCAGTCTCCAGACATATGGCCATTTTTGGGCATGGCGAGGCGCCAAGTGGGAAAGGGTGGTTTTGAGGCTGAAGGCAGCAGGAAAGCCTGCATCCCCCAGGTGTGTGGGGCTACGCAAGCGGTTCCCAAAGAGCTTTAGAACAAGGCATAGTTTTCCCTGCTGGCTCTTTCGGCATGGAACCAATCTCCAGACATATGGCCATTCTTGGGCCTGGCGCGGCGCCAAGTGCGAAAGGGTTCTTCTGAGGCTGAAGAGAGCAGGAAAGCCTGCAGCCCCCAGGTGTGTGGGGCTACGCAAGCGGTTCCCAAAGAGCTTTAGAACAAGGCATAGTTTTCCCTGCTGGCTCTTTGGGCGTGGGACCAACCTCAAGACATATGGCCATTTTTGTGCCTGGCGTGACGCCATGTTGGAAAGGGTGGTTTTGAGGCTGAAAGCGCGAGAAAAGCCTGCAGCCCCCAGGTGTGTGGGGCTACGCAAGCGGTTCCCAAAGTGCTTTAGTACAAGGCATAGTTTTCCCTGCTGGCTCTTTGGGCATGGAACCAATCTCCAGACATATGGCCATTTTTGGGCCTGGTGCGGGGCCAAATGGGAAAGGGGTGTTTGGAGGCTGAAGACAGCAGGAAAGCCTGCAGCCCCCAGGTGTGTGGGGCTACGCAAGCGGTTCCCAAAGAGCTTTAGAACAAGGCATAGTTTTCCCTGCTGGCTCTTTGGGCGTGGGACCAGTCTCCAGACATATGGCCATTTTTGGGCCTGGCGCGGCGTCAAGTGGGAAAGGGTGGTTTTGAGGCTGAAGGCAGCAGGAAAGCCTGCAGTCCCCAGGTGTGTGGGGCTACGCAAGCGGTTCCCAAAGAGCTTTAGAACAAGGCATAGTTTTCCCTGCTGGCTCTTTGGGAAAGGGACCAGTCTCCAGACATATGGCCATTCTTGGGCATGGCGCGGCGCCAAGTGGGAAAGGGTGCTTTTCAGGCTGAAGGCAGCAGGAAAGCATGCATCTCCCAGGTGTGTGGGGCTACGCAAGCGGTTCCCAAATAGCTTTAGAACAAGGCATAGTTTTCCCTGCTGGCTCTTTGGGCGTGGGACCAGTCTCCAGACATATGGCCATTTTTGGGCCTGGCGTGACGCCATGTGGGAAAGGGTGGTTTTGAGGCTGAAGGCAGCAGGAAAGCCTGCAGCCCCCAGGCCTGTGGGGCCACGCAAGCGGTTCCCAAAGAACTTTAGAACAAGGCATAATTTTCCCTGCTGGCTCTTTGGGAAAGGGACCAGTCTCCAGACATATGGCCATTTTTGGGCCTGGAGCAGCGCCAAGTGGGAAAGGGTGGTTTTGAGGCTGAAGGCAGCAGGAAAGCTTGCAGCTCTTAGGTGTGTGGGGCTACGCAAGCGGTTCCCAAAGAGCTTTAGAACAAGGCATAGTTTTCCCTGCTGGCTCTTTGGGCGTGGGACCAGTCTCCAGACATATGGCCATTTTTGGGCCTGGCGCGGCGCCAAGTGCGAAAGGGTGGTTTTGAGGCTGAAGGCAGCAGGAAAGTCTGCAGCCCCCAGTTTGTGTGGGGCTACGCAAGCTGTTCCCAAAGAGCTTTAGAACAAGGCATAGTTTTCCCTGCTGGCTCTTTGGGAATGGGACCACTCTCCAGACATATGGCCATTTTTGGGCCTGGCGAGGCGCCAAGTTGGAAAGGGTGGTTTTGAGGCTGAAGGCAGTAGGAAAGCCTGCAGCCCCCAGGTCTGTGGGGCTACGCAAGCGGTTCCCAAAGAGCTTTAGAACAAGGCATAGTTTTCCCTGCTGGCTCTTTGGGTGTGGGACCAGTCTCCAGACATATGGCCATTTTTGGGCCTGGCGCGGGGCCAAATGGGAAAGGGGTGTTTGGAGGCTGAAGTCAGCAGGAAAGCCTGCAGCCCCCAGGTGTGTGGGGCTACGCAAGCGGTTCCCAAAGAGCTTTAGTACAAGGCATAGTTTTCCCTGCTGGCTCTTTGGGCGTGGGACCAACCTCCAGACATATGGCCATTTTTGTGCCTGGCGTGACGCCATGTGGGAAAGGGTGGTTTTGAGGCTGAAGGCAGCAGGAAAGCCTGCAGCCCCCAGGTGTGTGGGGCTACGCAAGCGGTTCCCAAAGAGCTTTAGAACAAGGCATAGTTTTCCCTGCTGGCTCTTTGGGCGTGGGACCAACCTCCAGACATATGGCCATTTTTGTGCCTGGCGTGACGCCATGAGGGAAAGGGTGGTTTTGAGGCTGAAAGCGCGAGAAAAGCCTGCAGCCCACAGGTGTGTGGGGCTACGCAAGCGGTTCCCAAAGAGCTTTAGAACAAGGCATAGTTTTCCCTGCTGGCTCTTTGGGTGTGGGACCAGTCTCCAGACTTATGGCCATTCTTGGGCCTGGCGCGGGGCCAAATGGGAAAGGGGTGTTTGGAGGCTGAAGACAGCAGGAAAGCCTGCAGCCCCCAGGTGTGTGGGGCTACGCAAGCGGTTCCCAAAGAGCTTTAGAACAAGGCATAGTTTTCCCTGCTGGCTCTTTGGGAAAGGGACCAGTCTCCAGACATATGGCCATTTTTGGACCTGGCGCGGCGCAAAGTGGGAAAGGGTGGTTTTGAGGCTGAAGGCAGCAGGAAAGCCTGCATCCCCCAGGTGTGTGGGGCTACGCAAGCGGTTCCCAAAGAGCTTTAGAAAAAGCCATAGTTTTCCCTGCTGGCTCTTTGGGCATGGAACCAATCTCCAGACATATGGCCATTTTTGGGCCTGGCGCGGCACCAAGTGGGAAAGGGTGGTTTTGAGGCTGAAGGCAGCAGGAAAGCCTGCAGCCCCCAGGTGTGTGGGGCTACGCAAGCGGTTCCCAAATACCTTTAGAACAAGGCATAGTTTTCCCTGCTGGCTCTTTGGGCGTGGGACCAGTCTCCAGACATATGGCCATTTTTGGGCCTGGCGAGGCGCCAAGTGGGAAAGGGTGGTTTTGAGGCTGAAGGCAGCAGGAAAGCCTGCATCCCCCAGGTGTGTGGGGCTACGGAAGCGGTTCCCAAAGAGCTTTAGAACAAGGCATAGTTTTCCCTGCTGGCTCTTTGGGAAAGGGACCAGTCTCCAGACATATGGCCATTTTTGGCCCTGGCGCGGGGCCAAATGGGAAAGGGGTGTTTGGAGGCTGAATTCAGCAGGAAAGCCTGCAGCCCCCAGGTGTGTGGGGCTACGCAAGCGGTTCCCAAAGAGCTTTAGAACAAGGCATAGTTTTCCCTGCTGGCTCTTGGGCGTGGGACCAATCTCCAGACATATGGCCATTTTTGGGCCTGGCGCGGGGCCATGTGGGAAAGGGTGGTTTTGAGGCTGAAGGCAGCAGGAAAGCCTGCAACCCCCAGGTGTGTGGGGCTACGCAAGCGGTTCCCAAAGAGCTTTAGAACAAGGCATAGTTTTCCCTGCTGGCTCTTTGGGCGTGGGACCAACCTCCAGACATATGGCCATTTTTGTGCCTGGCGTGACGCCATGTGGGAAAGGGTGGTTTTGAGGCTGAAGGCAGCAGGAAAGCCTGCAGCCCCCAGGTCTGTGGGGCTACGCAAGCGGTTCCCAAAGAGCTTTAGAACAAGGCATAGTTTTCCCTGCTGGCTCTTTGGGCGTGGGACCAGTCTCCAGACATATGGCCATTTTTGTGCCTGGCGCGGCACCAAGTGGGAAAGGGTGGTTTTGAGGCTGAAGGCAGCAGGAAAGCCTGCAGCCCCCAGTTTGTGTGGGGCTACGCAAGCGGTTCCCAAAGAGCTTTAGAACAAGGCATAGTTTTCCCTGCTGGCTCTTTGGGAAAGGGACCAGTCTCCAGACATATGGCCATTTTTGGGCCTGGAGCAGCGCCAAGTGGGAAAGGGTGGTTTTGAGGCTGAAGGCAGCAGGAAAGCCTGCATCCCCCAGGTGTGTGGGGCTACGCAAGCGGTTCCCAAAGAGCTTTAGAACAAGGCATAGTTTTCCCTGCTGGCTCTTTCGGCATGGAACCAATCTCCAGACATATGGCCATTCTTGGGCCTGGCGCGGCGCCAAGTGCGAAAGGGTTCTTCTGAGGCTGAAGAGAGCAGGAAAGCCTGCAGCCCCCAGGTGTGTGGGGCTACGCAAGCGGTTCCCAAAGAGCTTTAGAACAAGGCATAGTTTTCCCTGCTGGCTCTTTGGGCGTGGGACCAACCTCCAGACATATGGCCATTTTTGTGCCTGGCGTGACGCCATGTTGGAAAGGGTGGTTTTGAGGCTGAAAGCGCGAGAAAAGCCTGCAGCCCCCAGGTGTGTGGGGCTACGCAAGCGGTTCCCAAAGTGCTTTAGTACAAGGCATAGTTTTCCCTGCTGGCTCTTTGGGCATGGAACCAATCTCCAGACATATGGCCATTTTTGGGCCTGGCGCGGGGCCAAATGGGAAAGGGGTGTTTGGAGGCTGAAGACAGCAGGAAAGCCTGCAGCCCCCAGGTGTGTGGGGCTACGCAAGCGGTTCCCAAAGAGCTTTAGAACAAGGCATAGTTTTCCCTGCTGGCTCTTTGGGCGTGGGACCAGTCTCCAGACATATGGCCATTTTTGGGCCTGGCGCGGCGCCAAGTGGGAAAGGGTGGTTTTGAGGCTGAAGGCAGCAGGAAAGCCTGCAGTCCCCAGGTGTGTGGGGCTACGCAAGCGGTTCCCAAAGAGCTTTAGAACAAGGCATAGTTTTCCCTGCTGGCTCTTTGGGAAAGGGACCAGTCTCCAGACATATGGCCATTCTTGGGCATGGCGCGGCGCCAAGTGGGAAAGGGTGCTTTTCAGGCTGAAGGCAGCAGGAAAGCATGCATCTCCCAGGTGTGTGGGGCTACGCAAGCGGTTCCCAAAGAGCTTTAGAACAAGGCATAGTTTTCCCTGCTGGCTCTTTGGGCGTGGGACCAACCTCCAGCCATATGGCCATTTTTGTGCCTGGCGTGACGCCATGTGGGAAAGGGTGGTTTTGAGGCTGAAGGCAGCAGGAAAGCCTGCAGCCCCCAGGCCTGTGGGGCCACGCAAGCGGTTCCCAAAGAACTTTAGAACAAGGCATAGTTTTCCCTGCTGGCTCTTTGGGAAAGGGACCAGTCTCCAGACATATGGCCATTTTTGGGCCTGGAGCAGCGCCAAGTGGGAAAGGGTGGTTTTGAGGCTGAAGGCAGCAGGAAAGTCTGCAGCCCCCAGTTTGTGTGGGGCTACGCAAGCGGTTCCCAAAGAGCTTTAGAACAAGGCATAGTTTTCCCTGCTGGCTCTTTGGGCGTGGGACCAGTCTCCAGACATATGGCCATTTTTGTGCCTGGCGTGACGCCATGAGGGAAAGGGTGGTTTTGAGGCTGAAAGCGCGAGAAAAGCCTGCAGCCCCCAGGTGTGTGGGGCTACGCAAGCGGTTCCCAAAGAGCTTTAGAACAAGGCATAGTTTTCCCTGCTGGCTCTTTGGGCATGGGACCAGTCTCCAGACATATGGCCATTTTTGGGCCTGGCGCGGGGCCAAATGGGAAAGGGGTGTTTGGAGGCTGAAGGCAGCAGGAAAGCCTGCAGCCCCCAGGTGTGTGGGGCTACGCAAGCGGTTCCCAAAGAGCTTTAGAACAAGGCATAGTTTTCCCTGCTGGCTCTTTGGGCGTGGGACCAGTCTCCAGACATATGGCCATTCTTGGGCATGGCGCGGCGCCAAGTGGGAAAGGGTGCTTTTCAGGCTGAAGGCAGCAGGAAAGCATGCATCTCCCAGGTGTGTGGGGCTACGCAAGCGGTTCCCAAAGAGCTTTAGAACAAGGCATAGTTTTCCCTGCTGGCTCTTTGGGCGTGGGACCAACCTCCAGCCATATGGCCATTTTTGTGCCTGGCGTGACGCCATGTGGGAAAGGGTGGTTTTGAGGCTGAAGGCAGCAGGAAAGCCTGCAGCCCCCAGGCCTGTGGGGCCACGCAAGCGGTTCCCAAAGAACTTTAGAACAAGGCATAGTTTTCCCTGCTGGCTCTTTGGGAAAGGGACCAGTCTCCAGACATATGGCCATTTTTGGGCCTGGAGCAGCGCCAAGTGGGAAAGGGTGGTTTTGAGGCTGAAGGCAGCAGGAAAGTCTGCAGCCCCCAGTTTGTGTGGGGCTACGCAAGCGGTTCCCAAAGAGCTTTAGAACAAGGCATAGTTTTCCCTGCTGGCTCTTTGGGCGTGGGACCAGTCTCCAGACATATGGCCATTTTTGTGCCTGGCGTGACGCCATGAGGGAAAGGGTGGTTTTGAGGCTGAAAGCGCGAGAAAAGCCTGCAGCCCCCAGGTGTGTGGGGCTACGCAAGCGGTTCCCAAAGAGCTTTAGAACAAGGCATAGTTTTCCCTGCTGGCTCTTTGGGCATGGGACCAGTCTCCAGACATATGGCCATTTTTGGGCCTGGCGCGGGGCCAAATGGGAAAGGGGTGTTTGGAGGCTGAAGGCAGCAGGAAAGCCTGCAGCCCCCAGGTGTGTGGGGCTACGCAAGCGGTTCCCAAAGAGCTTTAGAACAAGGCATAGTTTTCCCTGCTGGCTCTTTGGGCGTGGGACCAGTCTCCAGACATATGGCCATTTTTGGGCCTGGCGCGGCGCCAAGTGGGAAAGGGTGGTTTTGAGGCTGAAGGCAGCAGGAAAGCCTGCAGCTCTTAGGTGTGTGGGGCTACGCAAGCGGTTCCCAAAGAGCTTTAGAACAAGGCATAGTTTTCCCTGCTGGCTCTTTGGGCGTGGGACCAGTCTCCAGACATATGGCCATTTTTGGGCCTGGCGCGGCGCCAAGTGCGAAAGGGTTCTTCTGAGGCTGAAGGCAGCAGGAAAGCCTGCAGCCCCCAGGTGTGTGGGGCTACGCAAGCGGTTCCCAAAGAGCTTTAGAACAAGGCATAGTTTTCCCTGCTGGCTCTTTGGGTGTGGGACCAGTCTCCAGACATATGGCCATTTTTGGGCCTGGAGCGGGGCCAAATGGGAAAAGGGGTGTTTGGAGGCTGAAGGCAGCAGGAAAGCCTGCAGCCCCCAGGTGTGTGGGGCTACGCAAGCGGTTCCCAAAGAGCTTTAGAACAAGGCATAGTTTTCCCTGCTGGCTCTTTGGGCGTGGGACCAACCTCAAGACATATGGCCATTTTTGTGCCTGGCGTGACGCCATGTGGGAAAGGGGTGGTTTTGAGGCTGAAGACAGCAGGAAAGCCTGCAGCCCCCAGGCCTGTGGGGCCACGCAAGCGGTTCCCAAAGAACTTTAGAACAAGGCATAGTTTTCCCTGCTGGCTCTTTGGGAAAGGGACCAGTCTCCAGACATATGGCCATTTTTGGGCCTGGAGCAGCGCCAAGTGGGAAAGGGTGGTTTTGAGGCTGAAGGCAGCAGGAAAGTCTGCAGCCCCCAGTTTGTGTGGGGCTACGCAAGCGGTTCCCAAAGAGCTTTAGAACAAGGCATAGTTTTCCCTGCTGGCTCTTTGGGCGTGGGACCAGTCTCCAGACATATGGCCATTTTTGTGCCTGGCGTGACGCCATGAGGGAAAGGGTGGTTTTGAGGCTGAAAGCGCGAGAAAAGCCTGCAGCCCCCAGGTGTGTGGGGCTACGCAAGCGGTTCCCAAAGAGCTTTAGAACAAGGCATAGTTTTCCCTGCTGGCTCTTTGGGCATGGGACCAGTCTCCAGACATATGGCCATTTTTGGGCCTGGCGCGGGGCCAAATGGGAAAGGGGTGTTTTGAGGCTGAAGGCAGCAGGAAAGCCTGCAGCCCCCAGGTGTGTGGGGCTACGCAAGCGGTTCCCAAAGAGCTTTAGAACAAGGCATAGTTTTCCCTGCTGGCTCTTTGGGCGTGGAACCAATCTCCAGACATATGGCCATTTTTGGGCCTGGCGCGGCGCCAAGTGCGAAAGGGTTCTTCTGAGGCTGAAGGCAGCAGGAAAGCCTGCAGCCCCCAGGAGTGTGGGGCTATGCAAGCGGTTCCCAAAGAGCTTTAGAACAAGGCATAGTTTTCCCTGCTGGCTCTTTGGGCGTGGGACCAGTCTCCAGACATATGGCCATTCTTGGGCACGGCGCGGCGCCAAGTGGGAAAGGGTGCTTTTGAGGCTGAAGGCAGCAGGAAAGCCTGCATCTCCCAGGTGTGTGGGGCTACGCAAGCGGTTCCCAAAGAGCTTTAGAACAAGGCATAGTTTTCCCTGCTGGCTCTTTGGGCGTGGGACCAACCTCAAGACATATGGCCATTTTTGTGCCTGGCGTGACGCCATGTGGGAAAGGGTGGTTTTGAGGCTGAAGGCAGCAGGAAAGCCTGCAGCCCCCAGGTGTGTGGGGCCACGCAAGCGGTTCCCAAAGAGCTTTAGAACAAGGCATAGTTTTCCCTGCTGGCTCTTTGGGCGTGGGACCAGTCTCCAGACATATGGCTATTTTTGGGCATGGCGAGGCGCCAAGTGGGAAAGGGTGGTTTTGAGGCTGAAGGCAGCAGGAAAGCCTGCAGCCCCCAGGTCTGTGGGGCTACGCAAGCGGTTCCCAAAGAGCTTTAGAAAAAGCCATAGTTTTCCCTGCTGGCTCTTTGGGCATGGAACCAATCTCCAGACATATGGCCATTTTTGGGCCTGGCGCGGCACCAAGTGGGAAAGGGTGGTTTTGAGGCTGAAGGCAGCAGGAAAGCCTGCAGCCCCCAGGTGTGTGGGGCTACGCAAGCGGTTCCCAAAGAGCTTTAGAACAAGGCATAGTTTTCCCTGCTGGCTCTTTGGGCGTGGGACCAGTCTCCAGACATATGGCCATTTTTGGGCCTGGCGAGGCGCCAAGTGGGAAAGGGTGGTTTTGAGGCTGAAGGCAGCAGGAAAGCCTGCATCCCCCAGGTGTGTGGGGCTACGGAAGCGGTTCCCAAAGAGCTTTAGAACAAGGCATAGTTTTCCCTGCTGGCTCTTTGGGAAAGGGACCAGTCTCCAGACATATGGCCATTTTTGGCCCTTGCGCGGGGCCAAATGGGAAAGGGGTGTTTGGAGGCTGAAGTCAGCAGGAAAGCCTGCAGCCCCCAGGTGTGTGGGGCTACGCAAGCGGTTCCCAAAGAGCTTTAGAACAAGGCATAGTTTTCCCTGCTGGCTCTTGGGCGTGGGACCAATCTCCAGACATATGGCCATTTTTGGGCCTGGCGCGGGGCCATGTGGGAAAGGGTGGTTTTGAGGCTGAAGGCAGCAGGAAAGCCTGCAACCCCCAGGTGTGTGGGGCTACGCAAGCGGTTCCCAAAGAGCTTTAGAACAAGGCATAGTTTTCCCTGCTGGCTCTTTGGGCGTGGGACCAACCTCCAGACATATGGCCATTTTTGTGCCTGGCGTGACGCCATGTGGGAAAGGGTGGTTTTGAGGCTGAAGGCAGCAGGAAAGCCTGCAGCCCCCAGGTCTGTGGGGCTACGCAAGCGGTTCCCAAAGAGCTTTAGAACAAGGCATAGTTTTCCCTGCTGGCTCTTTGGGCGTGGGACCAGTCTCCAGACATATGGCCATTTTTGTGCCTGGCGCGGCACCAAGTGGGAAAGGGTGGTTTTGAGGCTGAAGGCAGCAGGAAAGCCTGCAGCCCCCAGTTTGTGTGGGGCTACGCAAGCGGTTCCCAAAGAGCTTTAGAACAAGGCATAGTTTTCCCTGCTGGCTCTTTGGGCGTGGGACCAGTCTCCAGACATATGGCCATTTTTGGGCATGGCGAGGCGGCAAGTGGGAAAGGGTGGTTTTGAGGCTGAAGGCAGCAGGAAAGCCTGCATCCCCCAGGTGTGTGGGGCTACGCAAGCGGTTCCCAAAGAGCTTTAGAACAAGGCATAGTTTTCCCTGCTGGCTCTTTCGGCATGGAACCAATCTCCAGACATATGGCCATTCTTGGGCCTGGCGCGGCGCCAAGTGCGAAAGGGTTCTTCTGAGGCTGAAGAGAGCAGGAAAGCCTGCAGCCCCCAGGTGTGTGGGGCTACGCAAGCGGTTCCCAAAGAGCTTTAGAACAAGGCATAGTTTTCCCTGCTGGCTCTTTGGGCGTGGGACCAACCTCCAGACATATGGCCATTTTTGTGCCTGGCGTGACGCCATGTTGGAAAGGGTGGTTTTGAGGCTGAAAGCGCGAGAAAAGCCTGCAGCCCCCAGGTGTGTGGGGCTACGCAAGCGGTTCCCAAAGTGCTTTAGTACAAGGCATAGTTTTCCCTGCTGGCTCTTTGGGCATGGAACCAATCTCCAGACATATGGCCATTTTTGGGCCTGGCGCGGGGCCAAATGGGAAAGGGGTGTTTGGAGGCTGAAGACAGCAGGAAAGCCTGCAGCCCCCAGGTGTGTGGGGCTACGCAAGCGGTTCCCAAAGAGCTTTAGAACAAGGCATAGTTTTCCCTGCTGGCTCTTTGGGCGTGGGACCAGTCTCCAGACATATGGCCATTTTTGGGCCTGGCGCGGCGCCAAGTGGGAAAGGGTGGTTTTGAGGCTGAAGGCAGCAGGAAAGCCTGCAGTCCCCAGGTGTGTGGGGCTACGCAAGCGGTTCCCAAAGAGCTTTAGAACAAGGCATAGTTTTCCCTGCTGGCTCTTTGGGAAAGGGACCAGTCTCCAGACATATGGCCATTCTTGGGCATGGCGCGGCGCCAAGTGGGAAAGGGTGCTTTTCAGGCTGAAGGCAGCAGGAAAGCATGCATCTCCCAGGTGTGTGGGGCTACGCAAGCGGTTCCCAAAGAGCTTTAGAACAAGGCATAGTTTTCCCTGCTGGCTCTTTGGGCGTGGGACCAACCTCCAGCCATATGGCCATTTTTGTGCCTGGCGTGACGCCATGTGGGAAAGGGTGGTTTTGAGGCTGAAGGCAGCAGGAAAGCCTGCAGCCCCCAGGCCTGTGGGGCCACGCAAGCGGTTCCCAAAGAACTTTAGAACAAGGCATAGTTTTCCCTGCTGGCTCTTTGGGAAAGGGACCAGTCTCCAGACATATGGCCATTTTTGGGCCTGGAGCAGCGCCAAGTGGGAAAGGGTGGTTTTGAGGCTGAAGGCAGCAGGAAAGTCTGCAGCCCCCAGTTTGTGTGGGGCTACGCAAGCGGTTCCCAAAGAGCTTTAGAACAAGGCATAGTTTTCCCTGCTGGCTCTTTGGGCGTGGGACCAGTCTCCAGACATATGGCCATTTTTGTGCCTGGCGTGACGCCATGAGGGAAAGGGTGGTTTTGAGGCTGAAAGCGCGAGAAAAGCCTGCAGCCCCCAGGTGTGTGGGGCTACGCAAGCGGTTCCCAAAGAGCTTTAGAACAAGGCATAGTTTTCCCTGCTGGCTCTTTGGGCATGGGACCAGTCTCCAGACATATGGCCATTTTTGGGCCTGGCGCGGGGCCAAATGGGAAAGGGGTGTTTGGAGGCTGAAGGCAGCAGGAAAGCCTGCAGCCCCCAGGTGTGTGGGGCTACGCAAGCGGTTCCCAAAGAGCTTTAGAACAAGGCATAGTTTTCCCTGCTGGCTCTTTGGGCGTGGGACCAGTCTCCAGACATATGGCCATTTTTGGGCCTGGCGCGGCGCCAAGTGGGAAAGGGTGGTTTTGAGGCTGAAGGCAGCAGGAAAGCCTGCAGCTCTTAGGTGTGTGGGGCTACGCAAGCGGTTCCCAAAGAGCTTTAGAACAAGGCATAGTTTTCCCTGCTGGCTCTTTGGGCGTGGGACCAGTCTCCAGACATATGGCCATTTTTGGGCCTGGCGCGGCGCCAAGTGCGAAAGGGTTCTTCTGAGGCTGAAGGCAGCAGGAAAGCCTGCAGCCCCCAGGTGTGTGGGGCTACGCAAGCGGTTCCCAAAGAGCTTTAGAACAAGGCATAGTTTTCCCTGCTGGCTCTTTGGGTGTGGGACCAGTCTCCAGACATATGGCCATTTTTGGGCCTGGAGCGGGGCCAAATGGGAAAGGGGTGTTTGGAGGCTGAAGGCAGCAGGAAAGCCTGCAGCCCCCAGGTGTGTGGGGCTACGCAAGCGGTTCCCAAAGAGCTTTAGAACAAGGCATAGTTTTCCCTGCTGGCTCTTTGGGCGTGGGACCAACCTCAAGACATATGGCCATTTTTGTGCCTGGCGTGACGCCATGTGGGAAAGGGGTGGTTTTGAGGCTGAAGACAGCAGGAAAGCCTGCAGCCCCCAGGCCTGTGGGGCCACGCAAGCGGTTCCCAAAGAGCTTTAGAACAAGGCATAGTTTTCCCTGCTGGCTCTTTGGGAAAGGGACCAGTCTCCAGACATATGGCCATTTTTGGGCCTGGAGCAGCGCCAAGTGGGAAAGGGTGGTTTTGAGGCTGAAGGCAGCAGGAAAGTCTGCAGCCCCCAGTTTGTGTGGGGCTACGCAAGCGGTTCCCAAAGAGCTTTAGAACAAGGCATAGTTTTCCCTGCTGGCTCTTTGGGCGTGGGACCAGTCTCCAGACATATGGCCATTTTTGTGCCTGGCGTGACGCCATGAGGGAAAGGGTGGTTTTGAGGCTGAAAGCGCGAGAAAAGCCTGCAGCCCCCAGGTGTGTGGGGCTACGCAAGCGGTTCCCAAAGAGCTTTAGAACAAGGCATAGTTTTCCCTGCTGGCTCTTTGGGCATGGGACCAGTCTCCAGACATATGGCCATTTTTGGGCCTGGCGCGGGGCCAAATGGGAAAGGGGTGTTTTGAGGCTGAAGGCAGCAGGAAAGCCTGCAGCCCCCAGGTGTGTGGGGCTACGCAAGCGGTTCCCAAAGAGCTTTAGAACAAGGCATAGTTTTCCCTGCTGGCTCTTTGGGCGTGGAACCAATCTCCAGACATATGGCCATTTTTGGGCCTGGCGCGGCGCCAAGTGCGAAAGGGTTCTTCTGAGGCTGAAGGCAGCAGGAAAGCCTGCAGCCCCCAGGAGTGTGGGGCTATGCAAGCGGTTCCCAAAGAGCTTTAGAACAAGGCATAGTTTTCCCTGCTGGCTCTTTGGGCGTGGGACCAGTCTCCAGACATATGGCCATTCTTGGGCACGGCGCAGCGCCAAGTGGGAAAGGGTGCTTTTGAGGCTGAAGGCAGCAGGAAAGCCTGCATCTCCCAGGTGTGTGGGGCTACGCAAGCGGTTCCCAAAGAGCTTTAGAACAAGGCATAGTTTTCCCTGCTGGCTCTTTGGGCGTGGGACCAACCTCAAGACATATGGCCATTTTTGTGCCTGGCGTGACGCCATGTGGGAAAGGGTGGTTTTGAGGCTGAAGGCAGCAGGAAAGCCTGCAGCCCCCAGGTGTGTGGGGCCACGCAAGCGGTTCCCAAAGAGCTTTAGAACAAGGCATAGTTTTCCCTGCTGGCTCTTTGGGCGTGGGACCAGTCTCCAGACATATGGCTATTTTTGGGCATGGCGAGGCGCCAAGTGGGAAAGGGTGGTTTTGAGGCTGAAGGCAGCAGGAAAGCCTGCAGCCCCCAGGTCTGTGGGGCTACGCAAGCGGTTCCCAAAGAGCTTTAGAACAAGGCATAGTTTTCCCTGCTGGCTCTTTGGGAAAGGGACCAGTCTCCAGACATATGGCCATTTTTGGGCCTGGCGCGGCGCCAAGTGGGAAAGGGGTTTTTGGAGGCTGAAGGCAGCAGGAAAGCCTGCAGCCCCCAGGTGTGTGGGGCTACGCAAGCGGTTCCCAAAGAGCTTTAGAACAAGGCATAGTTTTCCCTGCTGGCTCTTTGGGCGTGGGATCAGTCTCCAGACATATGGCCATTCTTGGGCCTGGCGCGGCGCCAAGTGGGAAAGGGTGCTTTTGAGGCTGAAGGCAGCAGGAAAGCCTGCATCTCCCAGGTGTGTGGGGCTACGCAAGCGGTTCCCAAAGAGCTTTAGAACAAGGCATAGTTTTCCCTGCTGGCTCTTTGGGCGTGGGACCAGTCTCCAGACATATGGCCATTTTTGGGCCTGGCGCGGCGCCAAGTGGGAAAGGGTGGTTTTGAGGCTGAAGGCAGCAGGAAAGCCTGCAGCTCTTAGGTGTGTGGGGCTACGCAAGCGGTTCCCAAAGAGCTTTAGAACAAGGCATAGTTTTCCCTGCTGGCTCTTTGGGCGTGGCACCAGTCTCCAGACATATGGCCATTTTTGGGCCTGGAGCAGCGCCAAGTGGGAAAGGGTGGTTTTGAGGCTGAAAGCGCGAGAAAAGCCTGCAGCCCACAGTTTGTGTGGGGCTACGCAAGCGGTTCCCAAAGAGCTTTAGAACAAGGCATAGTTTTCCCTGCTGGCTCTTTGGGCGTGGGACCAGTCTCCAGACATATGGCCATTTTTGGGCCTGGCGCGGCGCCAAGTGCGAAAGGGTTCTTCTGAGGCTGAAGGCAGCAGGAAAGCCTGCAGCCCCCAGGTGTGTGGGGCTACGCAAGCGGTTCCCAAAGAGCTTTAGAACAAGGCATAGTTTTCCCTGCTGGCTCTTTGGGTGTGGGACCAGTCTCCAGACATATGGCCATTTTTGGGCCTGGCGCGGCGCCAAGTGGGAAAGGGTGGTTTTGAGGCTGAAGGCAGCAGGAAAGCCTGCATCCCCCAGGTGTGTGGGGCTACGCAAGCGGTTCCCAAAGAGCTTTAGAAAAAGCCATAGTTTTCCCTGCTGGCTCTTTGGGCATGGAACCAATCTCCAGACATATGGCCATTTTTGGGCCTGGCGCGGCGCCAAGTGCGAAAGGGTTCTTCTGAGGCTGAAGAGAGCAGGAAACCCTGCAGCCCCCAGGCCTGTGGGGCCACGCAAGCGGTTCCCAAAGAGCTTTAGAACAAGGCATAGTTTTCCCTGCTGGCTCTTTGGGAAAGGGACCAGTCTGCAGACATATGGCCATTTTTGGGCCTGGCGTGACGCCATGTGGGAAAGGGTGGTTTTGAGGCTGAAGGCAGCAGGAAAGCCTGCAGCCCCCAGGTCTGTGGGGCTACGCAAGCGGTTCCCAAAGAGCTTTAGAACAAGGCATAGTTTTCCCTGCTGGCTCTTTGGGCGTGGGACCAGTCTCCAGACATATGGCCATTCTTGGGCACGGCGCGGCGCCAAGTGGGAAAGGGTGCTTTTGAGGCTGAAGGCAGCAGGAAAGCCTGCATCTCCCAGGTGTGTGGGGCTACGCAAGCGGTTCCCAAAGAGCTTTAGAACAAGGCATAGTTTTCCCTGCTGGCTCTTTGGGCGTGGGACCAACCTCAATACATATGGCCATTTTTGTGCCTGGCGTGACGCCATGTGGGAAAGGGTGGTTTTGAGGCTGAAGGCAGCAGGAAAGCCTGCAGCCCCCAGGTGTGTGGGGCTACGCAAGCGGTTCCCAAAGAGCTTTAGAACAAGGCATAGTTTTCCCTGCTGGCTCTTTGGGCGTGGGACCAGTCTCCAGACATATGGCCATTTTTGTGCCTGGCGCGGCACCAAGTGGGAAAGGGTGGTTTTGAGGCTGAAGGCAGCAGGAAAGCCTGCAGCCCCCAGGTGTGTGGGGCTACGCAAGCGGTTCCCAGATAGCTTTAGAACAAGGCATAGTTTTCCCTGCTGGCTCTTTGGGAAAGGGACCAGTCTCCAGACATATGGCCATTTTTGGGCCTGGAGCGGCGCCAAGTGGGAAAGGGTGGTTTTGAGGCTGAAAGCGCGAGAAAAGCCTGCAGCCCCCAGTTTGTGTGGGGCTACGCAAGCGGTTCCCAAAGAGCTTTAGAACAAGGCATAGTTTTCCCTGCTGGCTCTTTGGGTGTGGGACCAGTCTCCAGACATATGGCCATTTTTGGGCCTGGCGCGGCGCCAAGTGGGAAAGGGTGGTTTTGAGGCTGAAGGCAGCAGGAAAGCCTGCATCCCCCAGGTGTGTGGGGCTACGCAAGCGGTTCCCAAAGAGCTTTAGAAAAAGCCATATTTTTCCCTGCTGGCTCTTTGGGCATGGAACCAATCTCCAGACATATGGCCATTTTTGGGCCTGGCGCGGCGCCAAGTGCGAAAGGGTTCTTCTGAGGCTGAAGAGAGCAGGAAAGCCTGCAGCCCCCAGGTGTGTGGGGCTACGCAAGCGGTTCCCAAAGAGCTTTAGAACAAGGCATAGTTTTCCCTGCTGGCTCTTTGGGCGTGGGACAAACCTCCAGACATATGGCCATTTTTGTGCCTGGCGTGACGCCATGTGGGAAAGGGTGGTTTTGAGGCTGAAGGCAGCAGGAAAGCCTGCAGCCCCCAGGTCTGTGGGGCTACGCAAGCGGTTCCCAAAGAGCTTTAGAACAAGGCATAGTTTTCCCTGCTGGCTCTTTGGGCGTGGGACCAGTCTCCAGACATATGGCCATTCTTGGGCACGGCGCGGCGCCAAGTGGGAAAGGGTGATTTTGAGGCTGAAGGCAGCAGGAAAGCCTGCATCTCCCAGGTGTGTGGGGCTACGCAAGCGGTTCCCAAAGAGCTTTAGAACAAGGCATAGTTTTCCCTGCTGGCTCTTTGGGCGTGGGACCAACCTCCAGACATATGGCCATTTTTGTGCCTGGCGTGACGCCATGAGGGAAAGGGTGGTTTTGAGGCTGAAAGCGCGAGAAAAGCCTGCAGCCCCCAGGTGTGTGGGGCTACGCAAGCGGTTCCCAAAGAGCTTTAGAACAAGGCATAGTTTTCCCTGCTGGCTCTTTGGGCGTGGGACCAGTCTCCAGACATATGGCCATTTTTGGGCCTGGCGCGGCGCCAAGTGGGAAAGGGTGGTTTTGAGGCTGAAGGCAGCAGGAAAGCCTGCAGCCCCCAGGTGTGTGGGGCTACGCAAGCGGTTCCCAAAGAGCTTTAGAACAAGGCATAGTTTTCCCTGCTGGCTCTTTGGGCGTGGGACCAGTCTCCAGACATATGGCCATCTTGGGCATGGCGCGGCGCCAAGTGGGAAAGGGTGCTTTTCAGGCTGAAGGCAGCAGGAAACCATGCATCTCCCAGGTGTGTGGGGCTACGCAAGCGGTTCCCAAAGAGCTTTAGAACAAGGCATAGTTTTCCCTGCTGGCTCTTTGGGCGTGGGACCAACCTCAAGACATATGGCCATTTTTGTGCCTGGCGCGGGGCCAAATGGGAAAGGGGTGTTTGGAGGCTGAAGGCAGCAGGAAAGCCTGCAGCCCCCAGGTGTGTGGGGCTACGCAAGCGGTTCCCAAAGAACTTTAGAACAAGGCATAGTTTTCCCTGCTGGCTCTTTGGGCGTGGGACCAGTCTCCAGACATATGGCCATTTTTGGGCCTGGCGCGGCGCCAAGTGCGAAAGGGTTCTTCTGAGGCTGAAGGCAGCAGGAAAGCCTGCAGCCCCCAGGTGTGTGGGGCTACGCAAGCGGTTCCCAGATAGCTTTAGAACAAGGCATAGTTTTCCCTGCTGGCTCTTGGGCGTAAGACCAGTCTCCAGACATATGGCCATTTTTGTGCCTGGCGCGGCGCCAAGTGGGAAAGCGTGCTTTTGAGGCTGAAGAGAGCAGGAAACCATGCATCTCCCAGGTGTGTGGGGCTACGCAAGCGGTTCCCAAAGAACTTTAGAACAAGGCATAGTTTTCCCTGCTGGCTCTTTGGGCGTGGGACCAGTCTCCAGACATATGGCCATTTTTGGGCCTGGAGCAGCGCCAAGTGGGAAAGGGTGGTTTTGAGGCTGAAGGCAGCAGGAAAGTGTGCAGCCCCCAGTTTGTGTGGGGCTACGCAAGCGGTTCCCAAAGAGCTTTAGAACAAGGCATAGTTTTCCCTGCTGGCTCTTTGGGCGTGGGACCAGTCTCCAGACATATGGCCATTTTTGGGCCTGGCGCGGGGCCAAATGGGAAAGGGGTGTTTGGAGGCTGAAGGCAGCAGGAAAGCCTGCAGCCCCCAGGTGTGTGGGGCTACGCAAGCGGTTCCCAAAGAGCTTTAGAACAAGGCATAGTTTTCCCTGCTGGCTCTTTGGGCGTGGGACCAGTCTCCAGACATATGGCCATTTTTGGGCCTGGCGCGGCGCCAAGTGCGAAAGGGTTCTTCTGAGGCTGAAGGCAGCAGGAAAGCCTGAAGCCCCCAGGTGTGTGGGGCTACGCAAGCGGTTCCCAGATAGCTTTAGTACAAGGCATAGTTTTCCCTGCTGGCTCTTGGGCGTGGGACCAGTCTCCAGACATATGGCCATTTTTGTGCCTGGCGCGGGGCCATGTGGGAAAGGGTGGTTTTGAGGCTGAAGGCAGCAGGAATGCCTGCAGCCCCCAGGTGTGTGGGGCTACGCAAGCGGTTCCCAAAGAGCTTTAGAACAAGGCATAGTTTTCCCTGCTGGCTCTTTGGGCGTGGGACCAGTCTCCAGACATATGGCCATTTTTGGGCCTGGCGCGGGGCCAAATGGGAAAGGGTGGTTTTGAGGCTGAAGGCAGCAGGAAAGCCTGCAGCCCCCAGGTCTGTGGGGCTACGCAAGCGGTTCCCAAAGAGCTTTAGAACAAGGCATAGTTTTCCCTGCTGGCTCTTTGGGCGTGGGACCAACCTCAAGACATATGGCCATTTTTGGGCCTGGCGTGACGCCATGTGGGAAAGGGTGGTTTTGAGGCTGAAGGCAGCAGGAAAGCCTGCAGCCCCCAGGTGTGTGGGGCTACGCAAGCGGTTCCCAAAGAGCTTTAGAACAAGGCATAGTTTTCCCTGCTGGCTCTTTGGGCGTGGGACCAACCTCCAGACATATGGCCATTTTTCTGCCTGACGTGACGCCATGTGGGAAAGGGTGGTTTTGAGGCTGAAGGCAGCAGGAAAGCCTGCAGCCCCCAGGTGTGTGGGGCTACGCAAGCGGTTCCCAAAGAGCTTTAGAACAAGGCATAGTTTTCCCTGCTGGCTCTTTGGGCATGGGACCAGTCTCCAGACATATGGCCATTTTTGGGCCTGGCGCGGGGCCAAATGGGAAAGGGGTGTTTGGAGGCTGAAGGCAGCAGGAAAGCCTGCAGCCCCCAGGTGTGTGGGGCTACGCAAGCGGTTCCCAAAGAGCTTTAGAACAAGGCATAGTTTTCCCTGCTGGCTCTTTGGGCGTGGGACCAGTCTCCAGACATATGGCCATTTTTGGTCCTGGAGCGGCGCCAAGTGCGAAAGGGTTCTTCTGAGGCTGAAGGCAGCAGGAAAGCCTGCAGCCCCCAGGTGTGTGGGGCTACGCAAGCGGTTCCCAGATAGCTTTAGTACAAGGCATAGTTTTCCCTGCTGGCTCCCTGGCGTGGGACCAGTCTCCAGACATATGGCCATTTTTGTGCCTGGCGCGGGGCCATGTGGGAAAGGGTGGTTTTGAGGCTGAAGGCAGCAGGAAAGCCTGCAGCCCCCAGGTGTGTGGGGCTACGCAAGCGGTTCCCAAAGAGCTTTAGAACAAGGCATCGTTTTCCCTGCTGGCTCTTTGGGCGTGGGACCAGTCTCCAGACATATGGCCATTTTTGGGCCTGGCGCGGGGTCAAATGGGAAAGCGGTGTTTGGAGGCTGAAGGCAGCAGGAAAGCCTGCAGCCCCCAGGTGTGTGGGGCTACGCAAGCGGTTCCCAAAGAGCTTTAGAACAAGGCATAGTTTTCCCTGCTGGCTCTTTGGGCGTGGGACCAGTCTCCAGACATATGGCCATTTTTCTGCCTGGCGCGGGGCCATGTGGGAAAGGGTGGTTTTGAGGCTGAAGGCAGCAGGAATGCCTGCAGCCCCCAGGTGTGTGGGGCTACGCAAGCGGTTCCCAAAGAGCTTTAGAACAAGGCATAGTTTTCCCTGCTGGCTCTTTGGGCGTGGGACCAGTCTCCAGACATATGGCCATTTTTGGGCCTGGCGCGGGGCCAAATGGGAAAGGGTGGTTTTGAGGCTGAAGGCAGCAGGAAAGCCTGCAGCCCCCAGGTCTGTGGGGCTACGCAAGCGGTTCCCAAAGAGCTTTAGAACAAGGCATAGTTTTCCCTGCTGGCTCTTTGGGCGTGGGACCAACCTCAAGACATATGGCCATTTTTGGGCCTGGCGTGACGCCATGTGGGAAAGGGTGGTTTTGAGGCTGAAGGCAGCAGGAAAGCCTGCAGCCCCCAGGTGTGTGGGGCCACGCAAGCGGTTCCCAAAGAGCTTTAGAACAAGGCATAGTTTTCCCTGCTGGCTCTTTGGGCGTGGGACCAACCTCCAGACATATGGCCATTTTTCTGCCTGACGTGACGCCATGTGGGAAAGGGTGCTTTTGAGGCTGAAGGCAGCAGGAAAGCCTGCAGCCCCCAGGTGTGTGGGGCTACGCAAGCGGTTCCCAAAGAGCTTTAGAACAAGGCATAGTTTTCCCTGCTGGCTCTTTGGGCGTGGGACCAGTCTCCAGACATATGGCCATTTTTGTGCCTGGCACGGCGCCAAGTGGGAAAGGGTGGTTTTGAGGCTGAAGGCAGCAGGAAAGCCTGCAGCCCCCAGGTGTGTGGGGCTACGCAAGCGGTTCCCAAAGAGCTTTAGAACAAGGCATAGTTTTCCCTGCTGGCTCTTTGGGCGTGGGACCAGTCTCCAGACATATGGCCATTTTTGGGCCTGGCGCGGCGCCAAGTGGGAAAGGGTGGTTTTGAGGCTGAAGGCAGCAGGAAAGCCTGCAGCCCCCAGGTGTGTGGGGCTACGCAAGCGGTTCCCAAAGAGCTTTAGAACAAGGCATAGCTTTCCCTGCTGGCTCTTTGGGCGTGGGACCAGTCTCCAGACATATGGCCATTTTTGGGCCTGGCGCGGGGCCAAATGGGAAAGGGGTGTTTGGAGGCTGAAGGCAGCAGGAAAGCCTGCAGCCCCCAGGTGTGTGGGGCTACGCAAGCGGTTCCCAAATACTTTTAGAACAAGGCATAGTTTTCCCTGCTGGCTCTTGGGCGTGGGACCAGTCTCCAGACATATGGCCATTTTTGGGCCTGGCGCGGGGCCATGTGGGAAAGGGTGGTTTTGAGGCTGAAGGCAGCAGGAATGCCTGCAGCCCCCAGGTGTGTGGGGCTACGCAAGCGGTTCCCAAAGAGCTTTAGAACAAGGCATAGTTTTCCCTGCTGGCTCTTTGGGAAAGGGACCAGTCTCCAGACATATGGCCATTTTTGGGCCTGGAGCAGCGCCAAATGGGAAAGGGGTGTTTGGAGGCTGAAGGCAGCAGGAAAGCCTGCAGCCCCCAGGTGTGTGGGGCTACGCAAGCGGTTCCCAAAGAGCTTTAGAACAAGGCATAGTTTTCCCTGCTGGCTCTTTGGGCGTGGGACCAGTCTCCAGACATATGGCCATTTTTGTGCCTGGCGTGACGCCATGTGGGAAAGGGTGGTTTTGAGGCTGAAGGCAGCAGGAAAGCCTGCAGCCCCCAGGTGTGTGGGGCTACGCAAGCGGTTCCCAAAGAGCTTTAGAACAAGGCATAGTTTTCCCTGCTGGCTCTTTGGGCGTGGGACCAACCTCCAGCCATATGGCCATTTTTCTGCCTGGCGTGACTCCATGTGGGAAAGGGTGGTTTTGAGGCTGAAGGCAGCAGGAAAGCCTGCAGCCCCCAGGTGTGTGGGGCTACGCAAGCGGTTCCCAAAGAGCTTTAGAACAAGGCATAGTTTTCCCTGCTGGCTCTTTGGGCGTGGGACCAGTCTCCAGACATATGGCCATTTTTGGGCCTGGCGCGGCGCCAAGTGGGAAAGGGTTCTTCTGAGCCTGAAGAGAGCAGGAAAGCCTGCATTCCCCAGGTGTGTGGGGCTACGCAAGCGGTTCCCAAAGAGCTTTAGAACAAGGCATAGTTTTCCCTGCTGGCTCTTTGGGCGTGGGACCAACCTCCAGACATATGGCCATTTTTCTGCCTGGCGTGACGCCATGTGGGAAAGGGTGGTTTTGAGGCTGAAGGCAGCAGGAAAGCCTGCAGCCCCCAGGTGTGTGGGGCTACGCAAGCGGTTCCCAAAGAGCTTTAGAACAAGGCATAATTTTCCCTGCTGGCTCTTTGGGAAAGGGACCAGTCTCCAGACATATGGCCATTTTTGGGCCTGGCGCGGGGCCAAATGGGAAAGGGTGTTTGGAGGCTGAAGGCAGCAGGAAAGCCTGCAGCCCCCAGGTGTGTGGGGCTACGCAAGCGGTTCCCAAATAGCTTTAGAACAAGGCATAGTTTTCCCTGCTGGCTCTTTGGGCGTGGGACCAACCTCCAGACATATGGCCATTTTTGGGCCTGGCGCGGCGCCAAATGGGAAAGGGGTGTTTGGAGGCTGAAGGCAGCAGGAAAGCCTGCAGCCCCCAGGTGTGTGGGGCTACGCAAGCGGTTCCCAAAGAGCTTTAGAACAAGGCATAGTTTTCCCTGCTGGCTCTTTGGGCGTGGGACCAGTCTCCAGATATATGGCCATTTTTGGGCCTGGCGCGGGGCCAAATGGGAAAGGGTGGTTTTGAGGTTGAAGGCAGCAGGAAAGTCTGCAGCCCCCAGGAGTGTGGGGCTACGCAAGCGGTTCCCAAAGAGCTTTAGAACAAGGCATAGTTTTCCCTGCTGGCTCTTTGGGCGTGGGACCAACCTCAAGACATATGGCCATTTTTGGGCCTGGCGTGACGCCATGTGGGAAAGGGTGGTTTTGAGGCTGAAGGCAGCAGGAAAGCCTGCAGCCCCCAGGTGTGTGGGGCTACGCAAGCGGTTCCCAAAGAGCTTTAGAACAAGGCATAGTTTTCCCTGCTGGCTCTTTGGGCGTGGGACCAACCTCCAGACATATGGCCATTTTTCTGCCTGGCGTGACGCCATGTGGGAAAGGGTGGTTTTGAGGCTGAAGGCAGCAGGAAAGCCTGCAGCCCCCAGGTGTGTGGGGCTACGCAAGCGGTTCCCAAAGAGCTTTAGAACAAGGCATAGTTTTCCCTGCTGGCTCTTTGGGCGTGGGACCAGTCTCCAGACATATGGCCATTTTTGTGCCTGGCACGGCGCCAAGTGGGAAAGGGTGGTTTTGAGGCTGAAGGCAGCAGGAAAGCCTGCAGCCCCCAGGTGTGTGGGGCTACGCAAGCGGTTCCCAAAGAGCTTTAGAACAAGGCATAGTTTTCCCTGCTGGCTCTTTGGGCGTGGGACCAGTCTCCAGACATATGGCCATTTTTGGGCCTGGCGCGGCGCCAAGTGGGAAAGGGTGGTTTTGAGGCTGAAGGCAGCAGGAAAGCCTGCATCCCCCAGGTGTGTGGGGCTACGCAAGCGGTTCCCAAAGAGCTTTAGAACAAGGCATAGTTTTCCCTGCTGGCTCTTTGGGAAAGGGACCAGTCTCCAGACATATGGCCATTTTTGGGCCTGGCGCGGGGCCAAATGGGAAAGGGTGGTTTTGAGGCTGAAGGCAGCAGGAAAGCCTGCAGCCCCCAGGTGTGTGGGGCTACGCAAGCGGTTCCCAAAGAGCTTTAGAACAAGGCATAGTTTTCCCTGCTGGCTCTTGGGCGTGGGACCAGTCTCCAGACATATGGCCATTTTTGGGCCTGGCGCGGGGCCATGTGGGAAAGGGTGGTTTTGAGGCTGAAGGCAGCAGGAATGCCTGCAGCCCCCAGGTGTGTGGGGCTACGCAAGCGGTTCCCAAAGAGCTTTAGAACAAGGCATAGTTTTCCCTGCTGGCTCTTTGGGAAAGGGACCAGTCTCCAGACATATGGCCATTTTTGGGCCTGGCGCGGCGCCAAGTGGGAAAGGGGTGTTTGGAGGCTGAAGGCAGCAGGAAAGCCTGCAGCCCCCAGGTGTGTGGGGCTACGCAAGCGGTTCCCAAAGAGCTTTAGAACAAGGCATAGTTTTCCCTGCTGGCTCTTTGGGCGTGGGACCAACCTCCAGACATATGGCCATTTTTGGGCCTGGCGCGGCGCCAAGTGCGAAAGGGTTCTTCTGAGGCTGAAGAGAGCAGGAAAGCCTGCAGCCCCCAGGTGTGTGGGGCTACGCAAGCGGTTCCCAAAGAGCTTTAGAACAAGGCATAGTTTTCCCTGCTGGCTCTTTGGGCGTGGGACCAGTCTCCAGACATATGGCCATTTTTGTGCCTGGCGTGACGCCATGTGGGAAAGGGTGGTTTTGAGGCTGAAGGCAGCAGGAAAGCCTGCAGCCCCCAGGTGTGTGGGGCCACGCAAGCGGTTCCCAAAGAGCTTTAGAACAAGGCATAGTTTTCCCTGCTGGCTCTTTGGGAAAGGGACCAGTCTCCAGACATATGGCCATTTTTGGTCCTGGAGCAGCGCCAAGTGGGAAAGGGTGGTTTTGAGGCTGAAAGCGCGGGAAAAGCCTGCAGCCCCCAGGAGTGTGGGGCTACGCAAGCGGTTCCCAAAGAGCTTTAGAACAAGGCATAGTTTTCCCTGCTGGCTCTTTGGGCGTGGGACCAGTCTCCAGACATATGGCCATTTTTGGGCCTGGCGCGGCGCCAAGTAGGAAAGGGTGGTTTTGAGGCTGAAGGCAGCAGGAAAGCCTGCATCCCCCAGGTGTGTGGGGCTACGCAAGCGGTTCCCAAAGAGCTTTAGAACAAGGCATAGTTTTCCCTGCTGGCTCTTTGGGCATGGAACCAATCTCCAGACATATGGCCATTTTTGGGCCTGGCGCGGCGCCAAGTGCGAAAGGGTTCTTCTGAGGCTGAAGAGAGCAGGAAAGCCTGCAGCCCCCAGGTGTGTGGGGCTACGCAAGCGGTTCCCAAAGAGCTTTAGAACAAGGCATAGTTTTCCCTGCTGGCTCTTTGGGCGTGGGACCAGTCTCCAGACATATGGCCATTTTTGTGCCTGGCGTGACGCCATGTGGGAAAGGGTGGTTTTGAGGCTGAAGGCAGCAGGAAAGCCTGCAGCCCCCAGGTCTGTGGGGCCACGCAAGCGGTTCCCAAAGAGCTTTAGAACAAGGCATAGTTTTCCCTGCTGGCTCTTTGGGTGTGGGACCAGTCTCCAGACATATGGCCATTTTTGGGCCTGGAGCAGCGCCAAGTGGGAAAGGGTGGTTTTGAGGCTGAAAGCGCGAGAAAAGCCTGCAGCCCCCAGTTTGTGTGGGGCTACGCAAGCGGTTCCCAAAGAGCTTTAGAACAAGGCATAGTTTTCCCTGCTGGCTCTTTGGGCGTGGGACCAGTCTCCAGACATATGGCCATTTTTGGGCCTGGCGCGGGGCCAAATGGGAAAGGGGTGTTTGGAGGCTGAAGTCAGCAGGAAAGCCTGCAGCCCCCAGGTGTGTGGGGCTACGCAAGCGGTTCCCAAAGAGCTTTAGAACAAGGCATAGTTTTCCCTGCTGGCTCTTTGGGCGTGGTACCAGTCTCCAGACATATGGCCATTTTTCTGCCTGGCGCGGGGCCATGTGGGAAAGGGTGGTTTTGAGGCTGAAGGCAGCAGGAATGCCTGCAGCCCCCAGGTGTGTGGGGCTACGCAAGCGGTTCCCAAAGAGCTTTAGAACAAGGCATAGTTTTCCCTGCTGGCTCTTTGGGAAAGGGACCAGTCTCAAGACATATGGCCATTTTTGGGCCTGGCGCGGCGCCAAATGGGAAAGGGGTGTTTGGAGGCTGAAGGCAGCAGGAAAGCCTGCAGCCCCAGGTGTGTGGGGCTACGCAAGCGGTTCCCAAAGAGCTTTAGAACAAGGCATAGTTTTCCCTGCTGGCTCTTTGGGCGTGGGACCAACCTCCAGACATATGGCCATTTTTCTGCCTGGCGTGACGCCATGTGGGAAAGGGTGGTTTTGAGGCTGAAGGCAGCAGGAAAGCCTGCAGCCCCCAGGTCTGTGGGGCCACGCAAGCGGTTCCCAAAGAGCTTTAGAACAAGGCATAGTTTTCCCTGCTGGCTCTTTGGGAAAGGGACCAGTCTCCAGACATATGGCCATTTTTGGGCCTGGAGCAGCGCCAAGTGGGAAAGGGTGGTTTTGAGGCTGAAAGCGCGAGAAAAGCCTGCAGCCCCCAGTTTGTGTGGGGCTACGCAAGCGGTTCCCAAAGAGCTTTAGAACAAGGCATAGTTTTCCCTGCTGGCTCTTTGGGTGTGGGACCAGTCTCCAGACATACGGCCATTTTTGGGCCTGGCGCGGCGCCAAGTGGGAAAGGGTTCTTCTGAGGCTGAAGGCAGCAGGAAAGCCTGCAGCCCCCAGGTGTGTGGGGCTACGCAAGCGGTTCCCAAAGAGCTTTAGAACAAGGCATATTTTTCCCTGCTGGCTCTTTGGGCGTGGGACCAACCTCCAGACATATGGCCATTTTTCTGCCTGGCGTGACGCCATGTGGGAAAGGGTGGTTTTGAGGCTGAAGGCAGCAGGAAAGCCTGCATCCCCCAGGTGTGTGGGGCTACGCAAGCGGTTCCCAAAGAGCTT
Source organism: Chroicocephalus ridibundus (assembly GCF_963924245.1). Classification (NCBI taxonomy): domain Eukaryota; kingdom Metazoa; phylum Chordata; class Aves; order Charadriiformes; family Laridae; genus Chroicocephalus; species Chroicocephalus ridibundus. The sequence goes on from NW_026961207.1 coordinate 48,077, forward strand.
TAGAATAAGGCATAGTATTCCCTGCTGGCTCTTTGGGCATGGAACCAATCTCCAGACATATGGCCATTTTTGGGCCTGGCGCGGCGCCAAGTGCGAAAGGGTTCTTCTGAGGCTGAAGAGAGCAGGAAAGCCTGCAGCCCCCAGGTCTGTGGGGCTACGCAAGCGGTTCCCAAAGAGCTTTAGAACAAGGCATAGTTTTCCCTGCTGGCTCTTTGGGCGTGGGACCAATCTCCAGACATATGGCCATTTTTCTGCCTGGCGTGACGCCATGTGGGAAAGGGTGGTTTTGAGGCTGAAGGCAGCAGGAAAGCCTGCAGCCCCCAGGTGTGTGGGGCTACGCAAGCGGTTCCCAAAGAGCTTTAGAACAAGGCATAGTTTTCCCTGCTGGCTCTTTGGGCGTGGGACCAACCTCCAGACATATGGCTATTTTTGGGCCTGGCGCGGCGCCAAGTGGGAAAGGGTGGTTTTGAGGCTGAAGGCAGCAGGAAAGCCTGCAGCCCCCAGGTGTGTGGGGCTACGCAAGCGGTTCCCAAAGAGCTTTAGAACAAGGCATAGTTTTCCCTGCTGGCTCTTTGGGCGTGGGACCAGTGTCCAGACATATGGCCATTTTTGGGCCTGGCGCGGGGCCAAATGGGAAAGGGGTGTTTGGAGGCTGAAGGCAGCAGGAAAGCCTGCAGCCCCCAGGTGTGTGGGGCTACGCAAGCGGTTCCCAAATAGCTTTAGAACAAGGCATAGTTTTCCCTGCTGGCTCTTTGGGCGTGGGACCAGTCTCCAGACATATGGCCATTTTTCTGCCTGGCGCGGGGCCATGTGGGAAAGGGTGGTTTTGAGGCTGAAGGCAGCAGGAATGCCTGCAGCCCCCAGGTGTGTGGGGCTACGCAAGCGGTTCCCAAAGAGCTTTAGAACAAGGCATAGTTTTCCCTGCTGGCTCTTTGGGCGTGGGACCAGTCTCCAGACATATGGCCATTTTTGGGCCTGGCGCGGCGCCAAATGGGAAAGGGGTGTTTGGAGGCTGAAGGCAGCAGGAAAGCCTGCAGCCCCCAGGTGTGTGGGGCTACGCAAGCGGTTCCCAAAGAGCTTTAGAACAAGGCATAATTTTCCCTGCTGGCTCTTTGGGCGTGGGACCAACCTCCAGACATATGGCCATTTTTGGGCATGGCGAGGCGCCATGTGGGAAAGGGTGGTTTTGAGGCTGAAGGCAGCAGGAAAGCCTGCAGCCCCCAGGTGTGTGGGGCCACGCAAGCGGTTCCCAAAGAGCTTAGAACAAGGCATAGTTTTCCCTGCTGGCTCTTTGGGAAAGGGACCAGTCTCCAGACATATGGCCATTTTTGGTCCTGGAGCAGCGCCAAGTGGGAAAGGGTGGTTTTGAGGCTGAAAGCACGAGAAAAGCCTGCAGCCCCCAGTTTGTGTGGGGCTACGCAAGCGGTTCCCAAAGAGCTTTAGAACAAGGCATAGTTTTCCCTGCTGGCTCTTTGGGTGTGAGACCAGTCTCCAGATATATGGCCATTTTTGGGCCTGGCGCGGCGCCAAGAGCGAAAGGGTTCTTCTGAGGCTGAAGGCAGCAGGAAAGCCTGCAGCCCCCAGGCCTGTGGGGCTACGCAAGCGGTTCCCAAAGAGCTTTAGAACAAGGCATAGTTTTCCCTGCTGGCTCTTTGGGCGTGGGACCAACCTCCAGACATATGGCCATTTTTCTGCCTGGCGTGACGCCATGTTGGAAAGGGTGGTTTTGAGGCTGAAGGCAGCAGGAAAGCCTGCAGCCCCCAGGTGTGTGGGGCTACGCAAGCGGTTCCCAAAGAGCTTTAGAACAAGGCATAGTTTTCCCTGCTGGCTCTTTGGGCGTGGGACCAGTCTCCAGACATATGGCCATTTTTGGGCCTGGCGCGGCGCCAAGTGCGAAAGGGTTCTTCTGAGGCTGAAGAGAGCAGGAAAGCCTGCAGCCCCCAGGTGTGTGGGGCTACGCAAGCGGTTCCCAAAGAGCTTTAGAACAAGGCATAGTTTTCCCTGCTGGCTCTTTGGGCGTGGGACCAACCTCCAGACATATGGCCATTTTTGGGCCTGGCGCGGCGCCAAGTGCGAAAGGGTTCTTCTGAGGCTGAAGAGAGCAGGAAAGCCTGCAGCCCCCAGGTGTGTGGGGCTACGCAAGCGGTTCCCAAAGAGCTTTAGAACAAGGCATAGTTTTCCCTGCTGGCTCTTTGGGCGTGGGACCAGTCTCCAGACATATGGCCATTTTTGTGCCTGGCGTGACGCCATGTGGGAAAGGGTGGTTTTGAGGCTGAAGGCAGCAGGAAAGCCTGCAGCCCCCAGGTGTGTGGGGCCACGCAAGCGGTTCCCAAAGAGCTTTAGAACAAGGCATAGTTTTCCCTGCTGGCTCTTTGGGAAAGGGACCAGTCTCCAGACATATGGCCATTTTTGGTCCTGGAGCAGCGCCAAGTGGGAAAGGGTGGTTTTGAGGCTGAAAGCGCGGGAAAAGCCTGCAGCCCCCAGGAGTGTGGGGCTACGCAAGCGGTTCCCAAAGAGCTTTAGAACAAGGCATAGTTTTCCCTGCTGGCTCTTTGGGCGTGGGACCAGTCTCCAGACATATGGCCATTTTTGGGCCTGGCGCGGCGCCAAGTGGGAAAGGGTGGTTTTGAGGCTGAAGGCAGCAGGAAAGCCTGCATCCCCCAGGTGTGTGGGGCTACGCAAGCGGTTCCCAAAGAGCTTTAGAACAAGGCATAGTTTTCCCTGCTGGCTCTTTGGGCATGGAACCAATCTCCAGACATATGGCCATTTTTGGGCCTGGCGCGGCGCCAAGTGCGAAAGGGTTCTTCTGAGGCTGAAGAGAGCAGGAAAGCCTGCAGCCCCCAGGTGTGTGGGGCTACGCAAGCGGTTCCCAAAGAGCTTTAGAACAAGGCATAGTTTTCCCTGCTGGCTCTTTGGGCGTGGGACCAGTCTCCAGACATATGGCCATTTTTGTGCCTGGCGTGACGCCATGTGGGAAAGGGTGGTTTTGAGGCTGAAGGCAGCAGGAAAGCCTGCAGCCCCCAGGTGTGTGGGGCCACGCAAGCGGTTCCCAAAGAGCTTTAGAACAAGGCATAGTTTTCCCTGCTGGCTCTTTGGGTGTGGGACCAGTCTCCAGACATATGGCCATTTTTCGTCCTGGAGCAGCGCCAAGTGGGAAAGGGTGGTTTTGAGGCTGAAAGCGCGAGAAAAGCCTGCAGCCCCCAGTTTGTGTGGGGCTACGCAAGCGGTTCCCAAAGAGCTTTAGAACAAGGCATAGTTTTCCCTGCTGGCTCTTTGGGCGTGGGACCAGTCTCCAGACATATGGCCATTTTTGGGCCTGGCGCGGGGCCAAATGGGAAAGGGGTGTTTGCAGGCTGAAGTCAGCAGGAAAGCCTGCAGCCCCCAGGTGTGTAGGGCTACGCAAGCGGTTCCCAAAGAGCTTTAGAACAAGGCATAGTTTTCCCTGCTGGCTCTTTGGGCGTGGTACCAGTCTCCAGACATATGGCCATTTTTCTGCCTGGCGCGGGGCCATGTGGGAAAGGGTGGTTTTGAGGCTGAAGGCAGCAGGAATGCCTGCAGCCCCCAGGTGTGTGGGGCTACGCAAGCGGTTCCCAAAGAGCTTTAGAACAAGGCATAGTTTTCCCTGCTGGCTCTTTGGGAAAGGGACCAGTCTCAAGACATATGGCCATTTTTGGGCCTGGCGCGGGGCCAAATGGGAAAGGGGTGTTTGGAGGCTGAAGGCAGCAGGAAAGCCTGCAGCCCCAGGTGTGTGGGGCTACGCAAGCGGTTCCCAAAGAGCTTTAGAACAAGGCATAGTTTTCCCTGCTGGCTCTTTGGGCGTGGGACCAACCTCCAGACATATGGCCATTTTTCTGCCTGGCGTGACGCCATGTGGGAAAGGGTGGTTTTGAGGCTGAAGGCAGCAGGAAAGCCTGCAGCCCCCAGGTCTGTGGGGCCACGCAAGCGGTTCCCAAAGAGCTTTAGAACAAGGCATAGTTTTCCCTGCTGGCTCTTTGGGAAAGGGACCAGTCTCCAGACATATGGCCATTTTTGGGCCTGGAGCAGCGCCAAGTGGGAAAGGGTGGTTTTGAGGCTGAAAGCGCGAGAAAAGCCTGCAGCCCCCAGTTTGTGTGGGGCTACGCAAGCGGTTCCCAAAGAGCTTTAGAACAAGGCATAGTTTTCCCTGCTGGCTCTTTGGGCGTGGGACCAACCTCCAGACATATGGCCATTTTTGGGCCTGGCGCGGCGCCAAGTGGGAAAGGGTTCTTCTGAGGCTGAAGGCAGCAGGAAAGCCTGCAGCCCCCAGGCCTGTGGGGCTACGCAAGCGGTTCCCAAAGAGCTTTAGAACAAGGCATATTTTTCCCTGCTGGCTCTTTGGGCGTGGGACCAACCTCCAGACATATGGCCATTTTTCTGCCTGGCGTGACGCCATGTGGGAAAGGGTGGTTTTGAGGCTGAAGGCAGCAGGAAAGCCTGCATCCCCCAGGTGTGTGGGGCTACGCAAGCGGTTCCCAAAGAGCTTTAGAATAAGGCATAGTATTCCCTGCTGGCTCTTTGGGCATGGAACCAATCTCCAGACATATGGCCATTTTTGGGCCTGGCGCGGCGCCAAGTGCGAAAGGGTTCTTCTGAGGCTGAAGAGAGCAGGAAAGCCTGCAGCCCCCAGGTCTGTGGGGCTACGCAAGCGGTTCCCAAAGAGCTTTAGAACAAGGCATAGTTTTCCCTGCTGGCTCTTTGGGCGTGGGACCAATCTCCAGACATATGGCCATTTTTCTGCCTGGCGTGACGCCATGTGGGAAAGGGTGGTTTTGAGGCTGAAGGCAGCAGGAAAGCCTGCAGCCCCCAGGTGTGTGGGGCTACGCAAGCGGTTCCCAAAGAGCTTTAGAACAAGGCATAGTTTTCCCTGCTGGCTCTTTGGGCGTGGGACCAACCTCCAGACATATGGCTATTTTTGGGCCTGGCGCGGCGCCATGTGGGAAAGGGTGGTTTTGAGGCTGAAGGCAGCAGGAAAGCCTGCAGCCCCCAGGTGTGTGGGGCTACGCAAGCGGTTCCCAAAGAGCTTTAGAACAAGGCATAGTTTTCCCTGCTGGCTCTTTGGGCGTGGGACCAGTGTCCAGACATATGGCCATTTTTGGGCCTGGCGCGGGGCCAAATGGGAAAGGGGTTTTTGGAGGCTGAAGGCAGCAGGAAAGCCTGCAGCCCCCAGGTGTGTGGGGCTACGCAAGCGGTTCCCAAAGAGCTTTAGAACAAGGCATAGTTTTCCCTGCTGGCTCTTTGGGCGTGGGACCAGTCTCCAGACATATGGCCATTTTTCTGCCTGGCGCGGGGCCATGTGGGAAAGGGTGGTTTTGAGGCTGAAGGCAGCAGGAATGCCTGCAGCCCCCAGGTGTGTGGGGCTACGCAAGCGGTTCCCAAAGAGCTTTAGAACAAGGCATAGTTTTCCCTGCTGGCTCTTTGGGAAAGGGACCAGTCTCCAGACATATGGCCATTTTTGGGCCTGGCGCGGCGCCAAATGGGAAAGGGGTGTTTGGAGGCTGAAGGCAGCAGGAAAGCCTGCAGCCCCCAGGTGTGTGGGGCTACGCAAGCGGTTCCCAAAGAGCTTTAGAACAAGGCATAATTTTCCCTGCTGGCTCTTTGGGCGTGGGACCAACCTCCAGACATATGGCCATTTTTGGGCATGGCGAGGCGCCATGTGGGAAAGGGTGGTTTTGAGGCTGAAGGCAGCAGGAAAGCCTGCAGCCCCCAGGTGTGTGGGGCCACGCAAGCGGTTCCCAAAGAGCTTAGAACAAGGCATAGTTTTCCCTGCTGGCTCTTTGGGAAAGGGACCAGTCTCCAGACATATGGCCATTTTTGGTCCTGGAGCAGCGCCAAGTGGGAAAGGGTGGTTTTGAGGCTGAAAGCACGAGAAAAGCCTGCAGCCCCCAGTTTGTGTGGGGCTACGCAAGCGGTTCCCAAAGAGCTTTAGAACAAGGCATAGTTTTCCCTGCTGGCTCTTTGGGTGTGAGACCAGTCTCCAGATATATGGCCATTTTTGGGCCTGGCGCGGCGCCAAGAGCGAAAGGGTTCTTCTGAGGCTGAAGGCAGCAGGAAAGCCTGCAGCCCCCAGGCCTGTGGGGCTACGCAAGCGGTTCCCAAAGAGCTTTAGAACAAGGCATAGTTTTCCCTGCTGGCTCTTTGGGCGTGGGACCAACCTCCAGACATATGGCCATTTTTCTGCCTGGCGTGACGCCATGTGGGAAAGGGTGGTTTTGAGGCTGAAGGCAGCAGGAAAGCCTGCAGCCCCCAGGTGTGTGGGGCTACGCAAGCGGTTCCCAAAGAGCTTTAGAACAAGGCATAGTTTTCCCTGCTGGCTCTTTGGGCGTGGGACCAGTCTCCAGACATATGGCCATTTTTGGGCCTGGCGCGGCGCCAAGTGCGAAAGGGTTCTTCTGAGGCTGAAGAGAGCAGGAAAGCCTGCAGCCCCCTGGTGTGTGGGGCTACGCAAGCGGTTCCCAAAGAGCTTTAGAACAAGGCATAGTTTTCCCTGCTGGCTCTTTGGGCGTGGGACCAGTCTCCAGACATATGGCCATTTTTGGGCCTGGCGCGGCCATGTGGGAAAGGGTGGTTTTGAGGCTGAAGGCAGCAGGAAAGCCTGCATCCCCCAGGTGTGTGGGGCTACGCAAGCGGTTCCCAAAGAGCTTTAGAAAAAGCCATAGTTTTCCCTGCTGGCTCTTTGGGCGTGGAACCAATCTCCAGACATATGGCCATTTTTGGGCCTGGCGCGGCGCCAAGTGCGAAAGGGTTCTTCTGAGGCTGAAGAGAGCAGGAAAGCCTGCAGCCCCCAGGTGTGTGGGGCTACGCAAGCGGTTCCCAAAGAGCTTTAGAACAAGGCATAGTTTTCCCTGCTGGCTCTTTGGGCGTGGGACCAACCTCCAGACATATGGCCATTTTTGGGCCTGGCGCGGGGCCATGTGGGAAAGGGTGGTTTTGAGGCTGAAGGCAGCAGGAATGCCTGCAGCCCCCAGGTGTGTGGGGCTACGCAAGCGGTTCCCAAAGAGCTTTAGAACAAGGCATAGTTTTCCCTGCTGGCTCTTTGGGCGTGGGACCAGTCTCCAGACATATGGCCATTTTTGGGCCTGGCGCGGCGCCAAATGGGAAAGGGGTGTTTGGAGGCTGAAGGCAGCAGGAAAGCCTGCAGCCCCCAGGTGTGTGGGGCTACGCAAGCGGTTCCCAAAGAGCTTTAGAACAAGGCATAGTTTTCCCTGCTGGCTCTTTGGGCGTGGGACCAACCTCCAGACATATGGCCATTTTTGTGCCTGACGTGACGCCATGTGGGAAAGGGTGGTTTTGAGGCTGAAGGCAGCAGGAAAGCCTGCAGCCCCCAGGTGTGTGGGGCCACGCAAGCGGTTCCCAAAGAGCTTTAGAACAAGGCATAGTTTTCCCTGCTGGCTCTTTGGGCGTGGGACCAACCTCCAGACATATGGCCATTTTTGGGCCTGGCGCGGGGCCAAATGGGAAAGGGGTGTTTGGAGGCTGAAGGCAGCAGGAAAGCCTGCAGCCCCCAGGTGTGTGGGGCTACGCAAGCGGTTCCCAAAGAGCTTTAGAACAAGGCATAGTTTTCCCTGCTGGCTCTTTGGGCATGGAACCAATCTCCAGACATATGGCCATTTTTGGGCCTGGCGCGGCGCCAAGTGCGAAAGGGTTCTTCTGAGGCTGAAGAGAGCAGGAAAGCCTGCAGCCCCCAGGTGTGTGGGGCCACGCAAGCGGTTCCCAAAGAGCTTTAGAACAAGGCATAGTTTTCCCTGCTGGCTCTTTGGGCGTGGGACCAACCTCCAGACATATAGCCATTTTTGTGCCTGGCGCGGGGCCATGTGGGAAAGGGTGGTTTGGAGGCTGAAGGCAGCAGGAAAGCCTGCATCCCCCAGGTGTGTGGGGCTACGCAAGCGGTTCCCAAAGAGCTTTAGAACAAGGCATAGTTTTCCCTGCTGGCTCTTTGGGCATGGAACCAATCTCCAGACATATGGCCATTTTTGGGCCTGGCGCGGCGCCAAGTGCGAAAGGGTTCTTCTGAGGCTGAAGAGAGCAGGAAAGCCTGCAGCCCCCAGGTGTGTGGGGCCACGCAAGCGGTTCCCAAAGAGCTTTAGAACAAGGCATAGTTTTCCCTGCTGGCTCTTTGGGCGTGGGACCAACCTCCAGACATATGGCCATTTTTGTGCCTGGCGCGGGGCCATGTGGGAAAGGGTGGTTTTGAGGCTGAAGGCAGCAGGAAAGCCTGCATCCCCCAGGTGTGTGGGGCTACGCAAGCGGTTCCCAAAGAGCTTTAGAACAAGGCATAGTTTTCCCTGCTGGCTCTTTGGGCATGGAACCAATCTCCAGACATATGGCCATTTTTGGGCCTGGCGCGGCGCCAAGTGCGAAAGGGTTCTTCTGAGGCTGAAGAGAGCAGGAAAGCCTGCAGCCCCCAGGTGTGTGGGGCCACGCAAGCGGTTCCCAAAGAGCTTTAGAACAAGGCATAGTTTTCCCTGCTGGCTCTTTGGGCGTGGGACCAACCTCCAGACATATGGCCATTTTTGTGCCTGGCGCGGGGCCATGTGGGAAAGGGTGGTTTTGAGGCTGAAGGCAGCAGGAAAGCCTGCATCCCCCAGGTGTGTGGGGCTACGCAAGCGGTTCCCAAAGAGCTTTAGAACAAGGCATAGTTTTCCCTGCTGGCTCTTTGGGCATGGAACCAATCTCCAGACATATGGCCATTTTTGGGCCTGGCGCGGCGCCAAGTGCGAAAGGGTTCTTCTGAGGCTGAAGAGAGCAGGAAAGCCTGCAGCCCCCAGGTGTGTGGGGCTACGCAAGCTGTTCCCAAAGAGCTTTAGAACAAGGCATAGTTTTCCCTGCTGGCTCTTTGGGCGTGGGACCAACCTCCAGACATATGGCCATTTTTGGGCCTGGCGCGGGGCCATGTGGGAAAGGGTGGTTTTGAGGCTGAAGGCAGCAGGAATGCCTGCAGCCCCCAGGTGTGTGGGGCTACGCAAGCGGTTCCCAAAGAGCTTTAGAACAAGGCATAGTTTTCCCTGCTGGCTCTTTGGGCGTGGGACCAACCTCCAGACATATGGCCATTTTTGTGCCTGACGTGACGCCATGTGGGAAAGGGTGGTTTTGAGGCTGAAGGCAGCAGGAAAGCCTGCAGCCCCCAGGTCTGTGGGGCCACGCAAGCGGTTCCCAAAGAACTTTAGAACAAGGCATAGTTTTCCCTGCTGGCTCTTTGGGAAAGGGACCAGTCTCCAGACATATGGCCATTTTTGGTCCTGGAGCAGCGCCAAGTGGGAAAGGGTGGTTTTGAGGCTGAAAGTGCGGGAAAAGCCTGCAGCCCCCAGTTTGTGTGGGGCTACGCAAGCGGTTCCCAAAGAGCTTTAGAACAAGGCATAGTTTTCCCTGCTGGCTCTTTGGGCGTGGGACCAGTCTCCAGACATATGGCCATTTTTGGGCCTGGCGCGGCGCCAAGTGGGAAAGGGTGGTTTTGAGGCTGAAGGCAGCAGGAAAGCCTGCAGCCCCCAGGTCTGTGGGGCTACGCAAGCGGTTCCCAAAGAGCTTTAGAAAAAGCCATAGTTTTCCCTGCTGGCTCTTTGGGCATGGAACCAATCTCCAGACATATGGCCATTTTTGGGCCTGGCGCGGCGCCAAGTGCGAAAGGGTTCTTCTGAGGCTGAAGGCAGCAGGAAAGCCTGCAGCCCCCAGGTGTGTGGGGCTACGCAAGCGGTTCCCAAAGAGCTTTAGAACAAGGCATAGTTTTCCCTGCTGGCTCTTTGGGCGTGGGACCAGTCTCCAGACATATGGCCATTTTTGTGCCTGGCGTGATGCCATGTGGGAAAGGGTTGTTTTGAAGATGAAAGCGCGAAAAAAGCCTGCAGCCCCCAGTTTCTGTGGGGCTATGCAAGCGGTTCCCAAAGAGCTTTAGAACAAGGCATAGTTTTCCCTGTTGGCTCTTTGGGTGTGGGACCAGTCTCCAGACATATGGCCATTTTTGGGCCTGGCGCGGCGCCAAGTGGGAAAGGGTGGTTTTGAGGCTGAAGGCAGCAGGAAAGCCTGCAGCCCCCAGGTGTGTGGGGCTACGCAAGCGGTTCCCAAAGAGCTTTAGAACAAGGCATAGTTTTCCCTGCTGGCTCTTTGGGCGTGGGACCAACCTCCACACATATGGCCATTTTTGGGCCTGGCGTGACGCCATGTGGGAAAGGGTGGTTTTGAGGCTGAAGGCAGCAGGAAAGCCTGCAGCCCCCAGGTGTGTGGGGCTACGCAAGCGGTTCCCAAAGAGCTTTAGAACAAGGCATCGTTTTCCCTGCTGGCTCTTTGGGAAAGGGACCAGTCTCCAGTCATATGGCCATTTTTGGGCCTGGCGCGGCGCCAAATGGGAAAGGGGTGTTTGGAGGCTGAAGGCAGCAGGAAAGCCTGCAGCCCCCAGGTGTGTGGGGCTACGCAAGCGGTTCCCAAAGAGCTTTAGAACAAGGCATAGTTTTCCCTGCTGGCTCTTTGGGCGTGGGACCAACCTCAAGACATATGGCCATTTTTGTGCCTGGCGTGACGCCATGTGGGAAAGGGTGGTTTTGAGGCTGAAGGCAGCAGGAAAGCCTGCAGCCCCCAGGTGTGTGGGGCCACGCAAGCGGTTCCCAAAGAGCTTTAGAACAAGGCATCGTTTTCCCTGCTGGCTCTTTGGGAAAGGGACCAGTCTCCAGACATATGGCCATTTTTGGGCCTGGAGCAGCGCCAAGTGGGAAAGGGTGGTTTTGAGGCTGAAAGCGCGAGAAAAGCCTGCAGCCCCCAGTTTGTGTGGGGCTACGCAAGCGGTTCCCAAAGAGCTTTAGAACAAGGCATAGTTTTCCCTGCTGGCTCTTTGGGCGTGGGACCAGTCTCCAGACATATGGCCATTTTTGGGCCTGGCGCGGCGCCAAGTGCGAAAGGGTTCTTCTGAGGCTGAAGGCAGCAGGAAAGCCTGCAGCCCCCAGGAGTGTGGGGCTACGCAAGCGGTTCCCAAAGAGCTTTAGAACAAGGCATAGTTTTCCCTGCTGGCTCTTTGGGCGTGGGACCAACCTCCAGACATATGGCCATTTTTCTGCCTGGCGTGACGCCATGTGGGAAAGGGTGGTTTTGAGGCTGAAGGCAGCAGGAAAGCCTGCAGCCCCCAGGTGTGTGGGGCTACGCAAGCGGTTCCCAAAGAGCTTTAGAAAAAGCCATAGTTTTCCCTGCTGGCTCTTTGGGCATGGAACCAATCTCCAGACATATGGCCATTTTTGGGCCTGGCGCGGCGCCAAGTGCGAAAGGGTTCTTCTGAGGCTGAAGAGAGCAGGAAAGCCTGCAGCCCTCAGGTGTGTGCGGCTACACAAGCGGTTCCCAAAGAGCTTTAGAACAAGGCATAGTTTTCCCTGCTGGCTCTTTGGGTGTGGGACCAGTCTCCAGACATATGCCCATTTTTGGGCCTGGCGCGGCGCCAAGTGTGAAAGGGTTCTTCTGAGGCTGAAGAGAGCAGGAAAGCCTGCAGCCCCCAGGTGTGTGGGGCTACGCAAGCGGTTCCCAAATAGCTTTAGAACAAGGCATAGTTTTCCCTGCTGGCTCTTTGGGCGTGGGACCAGTCTCCAGACATATGGCCATTTTTCTGCCTGGCGCGGGGCCATGTGGGAAAGGGTGGTTTTGAGGCTGAAGGCAGCAGGAATGCCTGCAGCACCCACGTCTGTGGAGCTACGCAAGCGGTTCCCAAAGAGCTTTAGAACAAGGCATAGTTTTCCCTGCTGGCTCTTTGGGCATGGGACCAGTCTCCAGACATATGGCCATTTTTGGGCCTGGCGCGGCGCCAAGTGGGAAAGGGGTGTTTGGAGGCTGAAGGCAGCAGGAAAGCCTGCAGCCCCCAGGTGTGTGGGGCTATGCAAGCGGTTCCCAAAGAGCTTTAGAACAAGGCATAGTTTTCCCTGCTGGCTCTTTGGGCGTGGGACCAACCTCAAGACATATGGCCATTTTTGTGCCTGGCGTGACGCCATATGGGAAAGGGTGGTTTTGAGGCTGAAGAGAGCAGGAAAGCCTGCAGCCCCCAGGTCTGTGGGGCCACGCAAGCGGTTCCCAAAGAGCTTTAGAACAAGGCATAGTTTTCCCTGCTGGCTCTTTGGGAAAGGGACCAGTCTCCAGACATATGGCCATTTTTCGGCCTGGAGCAGCGCCAAGTGGGAAAGGGTGGTTTTGAGGCTGAAGGCAGCAGGAAAGCCTGCAGCCCCCAGGAGTGTGGGGCTACGCAAGCGGTTCCCAAAGAGCTTTAGAAAAAGCCATAGTTTTCCCTGCTGGCTCTTTCGGCATGGAACCAATCTCCAGACATATGGCCATTTTTGGGCCTGGCGCGGCGCCAAGTGCGAAAGGGTTCTTCTGAGGCTGAAGAGAGCAGGAAAGCCTGCAGCCCCCAGGTGTGTGGGGCTACGCAAGCGGTTCCCAAAGAGCTTTAGAACAAGGCATAGTTTTCCCTGCTGGCTCTTTGGGCGTGGGACCAACCTCCAGACATATGGCCATTTTTGGGCCTGGCGTGACGCCATGTGGGAAAGGGTGGTTTTGAGGCTGAAGGCAGCAGGAAAGCCTGCAGCCCCCAGGTGTGTGGGGCTACGCAAGCGGTTCCCAAAGAGCTTTAGAAAAAGCCATAGTTTTCCCTGCTGGCTCTTTGGGAAAGGGACCAGTCTCCAGACATATGGCCATTTTTGGGCCTGGCGCGGCGCCAAGTGCGAAAGGGTTCTTCTGAGGCTGAAGAGAGCAGGAAAGCCTGCAGCCCCCAGGTGTGTGGGGCTACGCAAGCGGTTCCCAAAGAGCTTTAGAACAAGGCATAGTTTTCCCTGCTGGCTCTTTGGGTGTGGGACCAGTCTCCAGACATATGCCCATTTTTGGGCCTGGCGCGGCGCCAAGTGCGAAAGGGTTCTTCTGAGACTGAAGAGAGCAGGAAAGCCTGCAGCCCCCAGGTGTGTGGGGCTACGCAAGCGGTTCCCAAATAGCTTTAGAACAAGGCATAGTTTTCCCTGCTGGCTCTTTGGGCGTGGGACCAGTCTCCAGACATATGGCCATTTTTCTGCCTGGCGCGGGGCCATGTGGGAAATGGTGGTTTTGAGGCTGAAGGCAGCAGGAATGCCTGCAGCCCCCAGGTGTGTGGGGCTACGCAAGCGGTTCCCAAAGAGCTTTAGAACAAGGCATAGTTTTCCCTGCTGGCTCTTTGGGCGTGGGACCAGTCTCCAGACATATGGCCATTTTTGGGCCTGGCGCGGCGCCAAGTGGGAAAGGGGTGTTTGGAGGCTGAAGGCAGCAGGAAAGCCTGCAGCCCCCAGGTGTGTGGGGCTATGCAAGCGGTTCCCAAAGAGCTTTAGAATAAGGCATAGTTTTCCCTGCTGGCTCTTTGGGCGTGGGACCAACCTCAAGACATATGGCCATTTTTGTGCCTGGCGTGACGCCATGTGGGAAAGGGTGGTTTTGAGGCTGAAGGCAGCAGGAAAGCCTGCAGCCCCCAGGTCTGTGGGGCCACGCAAGCGGTTCCCAAAGAGCTTTAGAACAAGGCATAGTTTTCCCTGCTGGCTCTTTGGGAAAGGGACCAGTCTCCAGACATATGGCCATTTTTCGTCCTGGAGCAGCGCCAAGTGGGAAAGGGTGGTTTTGAGGCTGAAGGCAGCAGGAAAGCCTGCAGCCCCCAGGAGTGTGGGGCTACGCAAGCGGTTCCCAAAGAGCTTTAGAAAAAGCCATAGTTTTCCCTGCTGGCTCTTTGGGCATGGAACCAATCTCCAGACATATGGCCATTTTTGGGCCTGGCGCCGCGCCAAGTGCGAAAGGGTTCTTCTGAGGCTGAAGAGAGCAGGAAAGCCTGCAGCCCCCAGGTGTGTGGGGCTACGCAAGCGGTTCCCAAAGAGCTTTAGAACAAGGCATAGTTTTCCCTGCTGGCTCTTTGGGCGTGGGACCAACCTCCAGACATATGGCCATTTTTGGGCCTGGCGTGACGCCATGTGGGAAAGGGTTCTTCTGAGGCTGAAGAGAGCAGGAAAGCCTGCAGCCCCCAGGTGTGTGGGGCTACGCAAGCGGTTCCCAAAGAGCTTTAGAACAAGGCATAGTTTTCCCTGCTGGCTCTTTGGGCGTGGGACCAGTCTCCAGACATATGGCCATTTTTGGGCCTGGCGCGGCGCCAAATGGGAAAGGGGTGTTTGGAGGCTGAAGGCAGCAGGAAAGCCTGCAGCCCCCAGTTTGTGTGGGGCTACGCAAGCGGTTCCCAAAGAGCTTTAGAACAAGGCATAGTTTTTCCTGCTGGCTCTTTGGGCGTGGGACCAACCTCAAGACATATGGCCATTTTTGTGCCTGGCGTGACGCCATGTGGGAAAGGGTGGTTTTGAGGCTGAAGGCAGCAGGAAAGCCTGCAGCCCCCAGGTGTGTGGGGCCACGCAAGCGGTTCCCAAAGAGCTTTAGAACAAGGCATCGTTTTCCCTGCTGGCTCTTTGGGAAAGGGACCAGTCTCCAGACATATGGCCATTTTTGGGCCTGGAGCAGCGCCACGTGGGAAAGGGTGGTTTTGGGGCTGAAAGCGCGAGAAAAGCCTGCAGCCCCCAGTTTGTGTGGGGCTACGCAAGCGGTTCCCAAAGAGCTTTAGAACAAGGCATAGTTTTCCCTGCTGGCTCTTTGGGCGTGGGACCAACCTCCAGACATATGGCCATTTTTCTGCCTGGCGTGACGCCATGTGGGAAAGGGTGGTTTTGAGGCTGAAGGCAGCAGGAAAGCCTGCAGCCCCCAGGTGTGTGGGGCTACGCAAGCGGTTCCCAAAGAGCTTTAGAAAAAGCCATAGTTTTCCCTGCTGGCTCTTTGGTTGTGGGACCAGTCTCCAGACATTTGGCCATTTTTGGGCCTGGCGCGGCGCCAAGTGCGAAAGGGTTCTTCTGAGGCTGAAGAGAGCAGGAAAGCCTGCAGCCCCCAGGTGTGTGGGGCTACGCAAGCGGTTCCCAAAGAGCTTTAGAACAAGGCATAGTTTTCCCTGCTGGCTCTTTGGGCGTGGGACCAGTCTCCAGACATATGGCCATTTTTCTGCCTGGCGCGGGGCCATGTGGGAAAGGGTGGTTTTGAGGCTGAAGGCAGCAGGAATGCCTGCAGCCCCCAGGTCTGTGGGGCTACGCAAGCGGTTCCCAAAGAGCTTTAGAACAAGGCATAGTTTTCCCTGCTGGCTCTTTGGGAAAGGGACCAGTCTCCAGACATATGGCCATTTTTGGGCCTGGAGCAGCGCCAAGTGGGAAAGGGTGGTTTTGAGGCTGAAAGCGCGAGAAAAGCCTGCAGCCCCCAGTTTGTGTGGGGCTACGCAAGCGGTTCCCAAAGAGCTTTAGAACAAGGCATAGTTTTCCCTGCTGGATCTTTGGGCGTGGGACCAACCTCCAGACATATGGCCATTTTTGGGCCTGGCGTGACGCCATGTGGGAAAGGGTGGTTTTGAGGCTGAAGGCAGCAGGAAAGCCTGCAGCCCCCAGGTGTGTGGGGCTACGCAAGCGGTTCCCAAAGAGCTTTAGAACAAGGCATCGTTTTCCCTGCTGGCTCTTTGGGAAAGGGACCAGTCTCCAGACATATGGCCATTTTTGGGCCTGGAGCAGCGCCAAGTGGGAAAGGGTGGTTTTGAGGCTGAAAGCGCGAGAAAAGCCTGCAGCCCCCAGTTTGTGTGGGGCTACGCAAGCGTTTCCCAAAGAGCTTTAGAACAAGGCATAGTTTTCCCTGCTGGCTCTTTGGGCGTGGGACCAGTCTCCAGACATATGGCCATTTTTGGGCCTGGCGCGGCGCCAAGTGCGACAGGGTTCTTCTGAGGCTGAAGGCAGCAGGAAAGCCTGCAGCCCCCAGGAGTGTGGGGCTACGCAAGCGGTTCCCAAAGAGCTTTAGAACAAGGCATAGTTTTCCCTGCTGGCTCTTTGGGCGTGGGACCAACCTCCAGACATATGGCCATTTTTCTGCCTGGCGTGACGCCATGTGGGAAAGGGTGGTTTTGAGGCTGAAGGCAGCAGGAAAGCCTGCAGCCCCCAGGTCTGTGGGGCCACGCAAGCGGTTCCCAAAGAGCTTTAGAACAAGGCATAGTTTTCCCTGCTGGCTCTTTGGGAAAGGGACCAGTCTCCAGACATATGGCCATTTTTCGGCCTGGAGCAGCGCCAAGTGCGAAAGGGTTCTTCTGAGGCTGAAGAGAGCAGGAAACCCTGCAGCCCTCAGGTGTGTGGGGCTACGCAAGCGGTTCCCAAAGAGCTTTAGAACAAGGCATAGTTTTCCCTGCTGGCTCTTTGGGTGTGGGACCAGTCTCCAGCCATATGGCCATTTTTGTGCCTGGCGCGGCGCCAAGTGCGAAAGGGTTCTTCTGAGGCTGAAGAGAGCAGGAAAGCCTGCAGCCCCCAGGTGTGTGGGGCTACGCAAGCGGTTCCCAAATAGCTTTAGAACAAGGTATAGTTTTCCCTGCTGGCTCTTTGGGCGTGGGACCAGTCTCCAGACATATGGCCATTTTTCTGCCTGGCGCGGGGCCATGTGGGAAAGGGTGGTTTTGAGGCTGAAGGCAGCAGGAATGCCTGCAGCCCCCAGGTCTGTGGGGCTACGCAAGCGGTTCCCAAAGAGCTTTAGAACAAGGCATAGTTTTCCCTGCTGGCTCTTTGGGCGTGGGACCAGTCTCCAGACATATGGCCATTTTTCTGCCTGGCGCGGCGCCAAGTGGGAAAGGGGTGTTTGGAGGCTGAAGGCAGCAGGAAAGCCTGCAGCCCCCAGGTGTGTGGGGCTACGCAAGCGGTTCCCAAAGAGCTTTAGAACAAGGCATAGTTTTCCCTGCTGGCTCTTTGGGCGTGGGACCAACCTCAAGACATATGGCCATTTTTGTGCCTGGCGTGACGCCATGTGGGAAAGGGTGGTTTTGAGGCTGAAGGCAGCAGGAAAGCCTGCAGCCCCCAGGTCTGTGGGGCCACGCAAGCGGTTCCCAAAGAGCTTTAGAACAAGGCATAGTTTTCCCTGCTGGCTCTTTGGGAAAGGGACCAGTCTCCAGACATATGGCCATTTTTGGGCCTGGAGCAGCGCCAAGTGGGAAAGGGTGGTTTTGAGGCTGAAAGCGCGAGAAAAGCCTGCAGCCCCCAGTTTGTGTGGGGCTACGCAAGCGGTTCCCAAAGAGCTTTAGAACAAGGCATAGTTTTCCCTGCTGGCTCTTTGGGCGTGGGACCTGTCTCCAGACATATGGTCATTTTTGGGCCTGGCGCGGCGCCAAGTGGGAAAGGGTGGTTTTGAGGCTGAAGGCAGCAGGAAAGCCTGTATCCCCCAGGTGTGTGGGGCTACGCAAGCGGTTCCCAAAGAGCTTTAGAAAAAGCCATATTTTTCCCTGCTGGCTCTTTGGGCATGGAACCAATCTCCAGACATATGGCCATTTTTGGGCCTGGCGCGGCGCCAAGTGCGAAAGGGTTCTTCTGAGGCTGAAGAGAGCAGGAAAGCCTGCAGCCCCCAGGTGTGTGGGGCTACGCAAGCGGTTCCCAAAGAGCTTTAGAACAAGGCATAGTTTTCCCTGCTGGCTCTTTGGGCGTGGGACCAACCTCCAGACATATGGCCATTTTTGGGCCTGGCGTGACGCCATGTGGGAAAGGGTGGTTTTGAGGCTGAAGGCAGCAGGAAAGCCTGCAGCCCCCAGGTGTGTGGGGCTATGCAAGCGGTTCCCAAAGAGCTTTAGAACAAGGCATAGTTTTCCCTGCTGGCTCTTTGGGCGTGGGACCAGTCTCCAGCCATATGGCCATTTTTGGGCCTGGCGTGACGCCAAGTGCGAAAGGGTGGTTTTGAGGCTGAAGGCATCAGGAAAGCCTGCAGCCCCCAGGTGTTTGGGGCTACGCAAGCGGTTCCCAAAGAGCTTTAGAACAAGGCATAGTTTTCCCTGCTGGCTCTTTGGGCGTGGGACCAGTCTCCAGACATATGGCCATTTTTGGGCCTGGCGCGGCACCAAGTGGGAAAGGGTGGTTTTGAGGCTGAAGGCAGCAGGAAAGCCTGCAGCCCCCAGGTGTGTGGGGCTACGCAAGCGGTTCCCAAAGAGCTTTAGAACAAGGCATAGTTTTCCCTGCTGGCTCTTTGGGCGTGGGACCAGTCTCCAGACATATGGCCATTTTTGGGCCTGGCGCGGCGCCAAGTGGGAAAGGGTGGTTTTGAGGCTGAAGGCAGCAGGAAAGCCTGCAGCCCCCAGGTGTGTGGGGCTACGCAAGCTGTT
Organism: Chroicocephalus ridibundus; assembly: GCF_963924245.1. Classification (NCBI taxonomy): domain Eukaryota; kingdom Metazoa; phylum Chordata; class Aves; order Charadriiformes; family Laridae; genus Chroicocephalus; species Chroicocephalus ridibundus. The sequence continues at coordinate 66,252 of NW_026961207.1, forward strand.
CCCAAAGAGCTTTAGAACAAGGCATAGTTTTCCCTGCTGGCTCTTTGGGCGTGGGACCAACCTCCAGACATATGGCCATTTTTGGGCCTGGCGCGGCGCCATGTGGGAAAGGGTGGTTTTGAGGCTGAAGGCAGCAGGAAAGCCTGCAGCCCCCAGGTGTGTGGGGCTACGCAAGCGGTTCCCAAAGAGCTTTAGAACAAGGCATAGTTTTCCCTGCTGGCTCTTTGGGAAAGGGACCAGTCTCCAGACATATGGCCATTTTTGGGCATGGCGCGGCGCCAAGTGGGAAAGGGTGCTTTTGAGGCTGAAGGCAGCAGGAAAGCCTGCAGCCCCCAGGTGTGTGGGGCTACGCAAGCGGTTCCCAAAGAGCTTTAGAACAAGGCATAGTTTTCCCTGCTGGCTCTTTGGTCATGGGACCAATCTCCAGACATATGGCCATTTTTGGGCCTGGCGCGGCGCCGAGTGGGAAAGGGTGGTTTTGAGGCTCAAAGCGCGAGAAAAGCCTGCAGCCCCCAGTTTGTGTGGGGCTACGCAAGCGGTTCCCAAAGAGCTTTAGAACAAGGCATAGTTTTCCCTGCTGGCTCTTTGGGCGTGGGACCAGTCTCCAGACATATGGCCATTTTTGGGCCTGGCGCGGCGCCAAGTGGGAAAGGGTGGTTTTGAGGCTGAAGGCAGCAGGAAAGCCTGCAGCCCCCAGGTCTGTGGGGCTACGCAAGCGGTTCCCAAAGAGCTTTAGAACAAGGCATAGTTTTCCCTGCTGGCTCTTTGGGAAAGGGACCAGTCTCCAGACATATGGCCATTTTTGGGCCTGGAGCAGCGCCAAGTGGGAAAGGGTGGTTTTGAGGCTGAAAGCGCGAGAAAAGCCTGCAGCCCCCAGTTTGTGTGGGGCTACGCAAGCGGTTCCCAAAGAGCTTTAGAACAAGGCATAGTTTTCCCTGCTGGATCTTTGGGCGTGGGACCAACCTCCAGACATATGGCCATTTTTGGGCCTGGCGTGACGCCATGTGGGAAAGGGTGGTTTTGAGGCTGAAGGCAGCAGGAAAGCCTGCAGCCCCCAGGTGTGTGGGGCTACGCAAGCGGTTCCCAAAGAGCTTTAGAACAAGGCATCGTTTTCCCTGCTGGCTCTTTGGGAAAGGGACCAGTCTCCAGACATATGGCCATTTTTGGGCCTGGAGCAGCGCCAAGTGGGAAAGGGTGGTTTTGAGGCTGAAAGCGCGAGAAAAGCCTGCAGCCCCCAGTTTGTGTGGGGCTACGCAAGCGTTTCCCAAAGAGCTTTAGAACAAGGCATAGTTTTCCCTGCTGGCTCTTTGGGCGTGGGACCAGTCTCCAGACATATGGCCATTTTTGGGCCTGGCGCGGCGCCAAGTGCGACAGGGTTCTTCTGAGGCTGAAGGCAGCAGGAAAGCCTGCAGCCCCCAGGAGTGTGGGGCTACGCAAGCGGTTCCCAAAGAGCTTTAGAACAAGGCATAGTTTTCCCTGCTGGCTCTTTGGGCGTGGGACCAACCTCCAGACATATGGCCATTTTTCTGCCTGGCGTGACGCCATGTGGGAAAGGGTGGTTTTGAGGCTGAAGGCAGCAGGAAAGCCTGCAGCCCCCAGGTCTGTGGGGCCACGCAAGCGGTTCCCAAAGAGCTTTAGAACAAGGCATAGTTTTCCCTGCTGGCTCTTTGGGAAAGGGACCAGTCTCCAGACATATGGCCATTTTTCGGCCTGGAGCAGCGCCAAGTGCGAAAGGGTTCTTCTGAGGCTGAAGAGAGCAGGAAACCCTGCAGCCCTCAGGTGTGTGGGGCTACGCAAGCGGTTCCCAAAGAGCTTTAGAACAAGGCATAGTTTTCCCTGCTGGCTCTTTGGGTGTGGGACCAGTCTCCAGCCATATGGCCATTTTTGTGCCTGGCGCGGCGCCAAGTGCGAAAGGGTTCTTCTGAGGCTGAAGAGAGCAGGAAAGCCTGCAGCCCCCAGGTGTGTGGGGCTACGCAAGCGGTTCCCAAATAGCTTTAGAACAAGGTATAGTTTTCCCTGCTGGCTCTTTGGGCGTGGGACCAGTCTCCAGACATATGGCCATTTTTCTGCCTGGCGCGGGGCCATGTGGGAAAGGGTGGTTTTGAGGCTGAAGGCAGCAGGAATGCCTGCAGCCCCCAGGTCTGTGGGGCTACGCAAGCGGTTCCCAAAGAGCTTTAGAACAAGGCATAGTTTTCCCTGCTGGCTCTTTGGGCGTGGGACCAGTCTCCAGACATATGGCCATTTTTCTGCCTGGCGCGGCGCCAAGTGGGAAAGGGGTGTTTGGAGGCTGAAGGCAGCAGGAAAGCCTGCAGCCCCCAGGTGTGTGGGGCTACGCAAGCGGTTCCCAAAGAGCTTTAGAACAAGGCATAGTTTTCCCTGCTGGCTCTTTGGGCGTGGGACCAACCTCAAGACATATGGCCATTTTTGTGCCTGGCGTGACGCCATGTGGGAAAGGGTGGTTTTGAGGCTGAAGGCAGCAGGAAAGCCTGCAGCCCCCAGGTCTGTGGGGCCACGCAAGCGGTTCCCAAAGAGCTTTAGAACAAGGCATAGTTTTCCCTGCTGGCTCTTTGGGAAAGGGACCAGTCTCCAGACATATGGCCATTTTTGGGCCTGGAGCAGCGCCAAGTGGGAAAGGGTGGTTTTGAGGCTGAAAGCGCGAGAAAAGCCTGCAGCCCCCAGTTTGTGTGGGGCTACGCAAGCGGTTCCCAAAGAGCTTTAGAACAAGGCATAGTTTTCCCTGCTGGCTCTTTGGGCGTGGGACCTGTCTCCAGACATATGGTCATTTTTGGGCCTGGCGCGGCGCCAAGTGGGAAAGGGTGGTTTTGAGGCTGAAGGCAGCAGGAAAGCCTGTATCCCCCAGGTGTGTGGGGCTACGCAAGCGGTTCCCAAAGAGCTTTAGAAAAAGCCATATTTTTCCCTGCTGGCTCTTTGGGCATGGAACCAATCTCCAGACATATGGCCATTTTTGGGCCTGGCGCGGCGCCAAGTGCGAAAGGGTTCTTCTGAGGCTGAAGAGAGCAGGAAAGCCTGCAGCCCCCAGGTGTGTGGGGCTACGCAAGCGGTTCCCAAAGAGCTTTAGAACAAGGCATAGTTTTCCCTGCTGGCTCTTTGGGCGTGGGACCAACCTCCAGACATATGGCCATTTTTGGGCCTGGCGTGACGCCATGTGGGAAAGGGTGGTTTTGAGGCTGAAGGCAGCAGGAAAGCCTGCAGCCCCCAGGTGTGTGGGGCTATGCAAGCGGTTCCCAAAGAGCTTTAGAACAAGGCATAGTTTTCCCTGCTGGCTCTTTGGGCGTGGGACCAGTCTCCAGCCATATGGCCATTTTTGGGCCTGGCGTGACGCCAAGTGCGAAAGGGTGGTTTTGAGGCTGAAGGCATCAGGAAAGCCTGCAGCCCCCAGGTGTTTGGGGCTACGCAAGCGGTTCCCAAAGAGCTTTAGAACAAGGCATAGTTTTCCCTGCTGGCTCTTTGGGCGTGGGACCAGTCTCCAGACATATGGCCATTTTTGGGCCTGGCGCGGCACCAAGTGGGAAAGGGTGGTTTTGAGGCTGAAGGCAGCAGGAAAGCCTGCAGCCCCCAGGTGTGTGGGGCTACGCAAGCGGTTCCCAAAGAGCTTTAGAACAAGGCATAGTTTTCCCTGCTGGCTCTTTGGGCGTGGGACCAGTCTCCAGACATATGGCCATTTTTGGGCCTGGCGCGGCGCCAAGTGGGAAAGGGTGGTTTTGAGGCTGAAGGCAGCAGGAAAGCCTGCAGCCCCCAGGTGTGTGGGGCTACGCAAGCTGTTCCCAAAGAGCTTTAGAACAAGGCATAGTTTTCCCTGCTGGCTCTTTGGGCGTGGGACCAACCTCCAGACATATGGCCATTTTTGGGCCTGGCGCGGCGCCATGTGGGAAAGGGTGGTTTTGAGGCTGAAGGCAGCAGGAATGCCTGCAGCCCCCAGGTGTGTGGGGCTATGCAAGCGGTTCCCAAAGAGCTTTAGAACAAGGCATAGTTTTCCCTGCTGGCTCTTTGGGCGTGGGACCAATCTCCAGACATATGGCCATTTTTGTGCCTGGCGTGACGCCATGTGGGAAAGGGTGGTTTTGAGGCTGAAGGCAGCAGGAAAGCCTGCAGCCCCCAGGTGTGTGGGGCTACGCAAGCGGTTCCCAAAGAGCTTTAGAACAAGGCATAGTTTTCCCTGCTGGCTCTTTGGGAAAGGGACCAGTCTCCAGACATATGGCCATTTTTGGGCATGGCGCGGCGCCAAGTGGGAAAGGGTGCTTTTGAGGCTGAAGGCAGCAGGAAAGCCTGCAGCCCCCAGGTGTGTGGGGCTACGCAAGCGGTTCCCAAAGAGCTTTAGAACAAGGCATAGTTTTCCCTGCTGGCTCTTTGGTCATGGGACCAATCTCCAGACATATGGCCATTTTTGGGCCTGGCGCGGCGCCGAGTGGGAAAGGGTGGTTTTGAGGCTCAAAGCGCGAGAAAAGCCTGCAGCCCCCAGTTTGTGTGGGGCTACGCAAGCGGTTCCCAAAGAGCTTTAGAACAAGGCATAGTTTTCCCTGCTGGCTCTTTGGGCGTGGGACCAGTCTCCAGACATATGGCCATTTTTGGGCCTGGCGCGGCGCCAAGTGGGAAAGGGTGGTTTTGAGGCTGAAGGCAGCAGGAAAGCCTGCAGCCCCCAGGTGTGTGGGGCTACGCAAGCGGTTCCCAAAGAGCTTTAGAACAAGGCATAGTTTTCCCTGCTGGCTCTTTGGGCATGGAACCAACCTCCAGACATATGGCCATTTTTGGGCCTGGCGCGGCGCCAAGTGCGAAAGGGTTCTTCTGAGGCTGAAGAGAGCAGGAAAGCCTGCAGCCCCCAGGTCTGTGGGGCTACGCAAGCGGTTCCCAAAGAGCTTTAGAACAAGGCATAGTTTTCCCTGCTGGCTCTTTGGGCGTGGGACCAGTCTCCAGACATATGGCCATTTTTGTGCCTGGCGCGGCACCAAGTGGGAAAGGGTGGTTTTGAGGCTGAAGGCAGCAGGAAAGCCTGCAGCCCCCAGGTGTGTGGGGCTACGCAAGCGGTTCCCAAAGAGCTTTAGAACAAGGCATAGTTTTCCCTGCTGGCTCTTTGGGCGTGGGAGCAGTCTCCAGACATATGGCCATTTTTGGGCCTGGCGTGACGCCATGTGGGAAAGGGTGGTTTTGAGGCTGAAGGCAGCAGGAAAGCCTGCATCCCCCAGGTGTGTGGGGCTACGCAAGCGGTTCCCAAAGAGCTTTAGAACAAGGCATAGTTTTCCCTGCTGGCTCTTTGGGCGTGGGACCAGTCTCCAGCCATATGGCCATTTTTGGGCCTGGCGCGGCGCCAAGTGCGAAAGGGTGGTTTTGAGGCTGAAGGCAGCAGGAAAGCCTGCAGCCCCCAGGTGTGTGGGGCTACGCAAGCGGTTCCCAAAGAGCTTTAGAACAAGGCATAGTTTTCCCTGCTGGCTCTTAGGGAAAGGGACCAATCTCCAGACATATGGCCATTTTTGTGCCTGGCGCATCGCCAAGTGGGAAATGGTGGTTTTGAGGCTGAAAGCGCAAGAAAAGCCTGCAGCCCCCAGGTGTGTGGGGCTACGCAAGCGGTTCCCAAAGAGCTTTAGAACAAGGCATAGTTTTCCCTGCTGGCTCTTTGGGCGTGGGACCAACCTCCAGACATATGGCCATTTTTCTGCCTGGCGTGATGCCTTGTGGGAAAGAGAGGTTTTGAGGCTAAAAGCGCGAGAAAAGGCTGCAGCCCCCAGGTCCGTGGGGCTACGCAAGCGGTTCCCAAAGAGCTTTAGAACAAGGCATAGTTTTCCCTGCTGGCTCTTTGGGCGTGGGACCAATCTCCAGACATATGGCCATTTTTCTGCCTGGCGTGACGCCATGTGGGAAAGGGTGGTTTTGAGGCTGAAGGCAGCAGGAAAGCCTGCATCCCCCAGGTGTGTGGGGCTACGCAAGAGGTTCCCAAAGAGCTTTAGAACAAGGCATAGTTTTCCCTGCTGGCTCTTTGGGCGTGGGACCAGTCTCCAGACATATGGCTATTTTTGGGCCTGGCGCGGCGCCAAGTGGGAAAGGGTGGTTTTGAGGCTGAAGGCAGCAGGAAAGCCTGCAGCCCCCAGGTGTGTGGGGCTACGCAAGCGGTTCCCAAAGAGCTTTAGAACAAGGCATAGTTTTCCCTGCTGGCTCTTTGGGCGTGGGACCAGTCTCCAGACATATGGCCATTTTTGGGCCTGGCGCGGCGCCAAGTGGGAAAGGGTGCTTTTGAGGCTGAAAGCGCAAGAAAAGCCTGCAGCCCCCAGGTGTGTGGGGCTATGCAAGCGGTTCCCAAATAGCTTTAGAATAAGGCATAGTTTTCCCTGCTGGCTCTTTGGGCGTGGGACCAGTCTCCAGACATATGGCCATTTTTGGGCCTGGCGCGGCGCCAAGTGCGAAAGGGTTCTTCTGAGGCTGAAGAGAGCAGGAAAGCCTGCAGCCCCCAGGTGTGTGGGGCTACGCAAGCGGTTCCCAAAGAGCTTTAGAACAAGGCATAGTTTTCCCTGCTGGCTCTTTGGGAAAGGGACCAGTCTCCAGACATATGGCCATTTTTGTGCCTGGCGCGGCGCCAAGTGGGAAAGGGTGGTTTTGAGGCTGAAGGCAGCAGGAAAGCCTGCAGCCCCCAGTTTGTGTGGGGCTACGCAAGCGGTTCCCAAAGAGCTTTAGAACAAGGCATATTTTTCCCTGCTGGATCTTTGGGCGTGGGACCAGCCTCCAGACATATGTCCATTTTTGGGCCTGGCGTGACGCCATGAGGGAAAGGGTGGTTTTGAGGCTGAAGGCAGCAGGAAAGCCTGCAGCCCCTAGGTGTGTGGGGCTACGCAAGCGGTTCCAAAAGAGCTTTAGAACAAGGCATAGTTTTCCCTGCTGGCTCTTTGGGCGTGGGACCAGCCTCCAGACATATGTCCATTTTTGGGACTGGCGTGACGCCATGAGGGAAAGGGTGGTTTTGAGGCTGAAAGCGTGAGAAAAGCCTGCAGCCCCCAGGTGTGTGGGGCTACGCAAGCGGTTCCCAAAGAGCTTTAGAACAAGGCATAGTTTTCCCTGCTGGCTCTTTGGGCATGGAACCAATCTCCAGACATATGGCCATTTTTGGGCGTGGCGCGGCGTTAAGTGGGAAAGGGTGGTTTTGAGGCTGAAGGCAGCAGGAAAGCCTGCAGCCCCCAGGTGTGTGGGGCTACGCAAGCGGTTCCCAAAGAGCTTTAGAACAAGGCATAGTTTTCCCTGCTGGCTCTTTGGGCGTGGGACCAGTCTCCAGACATATGGCCATTTTTGTGCCTGGCGCGGGGCCAAATGGGAAAGGGGTGTTTGGAGGCTGAAGGCAGCAGGAAAGCCTGCAGCCCCCAGGTGTGTGGGGCTACGCAAGCGGTTCCCAAAGAACTTTAGAACAAGGCATAGTTTTCCCTGCTGGCTCTTTGGGCGTGGGACCAGTCTCCAGACATATGGCCATTTTTGGGCCTGGCGCGGCGCCAAGTGCGAAAGGGTTCTTCTGAGGCTGAAGGCAGCAGGAAAGCCTGCAGCCCCCAGGTGTGTGGGGCTACGCAAGCGGTTCCCAGATAGCTTTAGAACAAGGCATAGTTTTCCCTGCTGGCTCTTGGGCGTGGGACCAGTCTCCAGACATATGGCCATTTTTGTGCCTGGCGCGGCGCCAAGTGGGAAAGCGTGCTTTTGAGGCTGAAGAGAGCAGGAAACCATGCATCTCCCAGGTGTGTGGGGCTACGCAAGCGGTTCCCAAAGAGCTTTAGAACAAGGCATAGTTTTCCCTGCTGGCTCTTTGGGCGTGGGACCAGTCTCCAGACATATGGCCATTTTTGGGCCTGGAGCAGCGCCAAGTGGGAAAGGGTGGTTTTGAGGCTGAAGGCAGCAGGAAAGTGTGCAGCCCCCAGTTTGTGTGGGGCTACGCAAGCGGTTCCCAAAGAGCTTTAGAACAAGGCATAGTTTTCCCTGCTGGCTCTTTGGGCGTGGGACCAGTCTCCAGACATATGGCCATTTTTGTGCCTGGCGTGACGCCATGAGGGAAAGGGTGGGTTTGAGGCTGAAAGCGCGAGAAAAGCCTGCAGCCCCCAGGTGTGTGGGGCTACGCAAGCGGTTCCCAAAGAGCTTTAGAACAAGGCATAGTTTTCCCTGCTGGCTCTTTGGGCATGGGACCAGTCTCCAGACATATGGCCATTTTTGGGCCTGGCGCGGGGCCAAATGGGAAAGGGGTCTTTGGAGGCTGAAGGCAGCAGGAAAGCCTGCAGCCCCCAGGTGTGTGGGGCTACGCAAGCGGTTCCCAAAGAGCTTTAGAACAAGGCATAGTTTTCCCTGCTGGCTCTTTGGGCGTGGGACCAGTCTCCAGACATATGGCCATTTTTGGGCCTGGCGCGGCGCCAAGTGCGAAAGGGTTCTTCTGAGGCTGAAGGCAGCAGGAAAGCCTGCAGCCCCCAGGTGTGTGGGGCTACGCAAGCGGTTCCCAGATAGCTTTAGTACAAGGCATAGTTTTCCCTGCTGGCTCTTGGGCGTGGGACCAGTCTCCAGACATATGGCCATTTTTGGGCCTGGCGCGGCGCCAAGTGCGAAAGGGTTCTTCTGAGGCTGAAGAGAGCAGGAAAGCCTGCAGCCCCCAGGTGTGTGGGGCCACGCAAGTGGTTCCCAAAGAGCTTTAGAACAAGGCATAGTTTTCCCTGCTGGCTCTTTGGGAAAGGGACCAGTCTCCAGACATATGGCCATTTTTGGGCCTGGAGCAGCGCCACGTGGGAAAGGGTGGTTTTGAGGCTGAAAGCGCGAGAAAAGCCTGCAGCCCCCAGTTTGTGTGGGGCTACGCAAGCGGTTCCCAAAGAGCTTTAGAACAAGGCATAGTTTTCCCTGTTGGCTCTTTGGGTGTGGGACCTGTCTCCAGACATATGGTCATTTTTGGGCCTGGCGCGGCGCCAAGTGGGAAAGGGTGGTTTTGAGGCTGAAGGCAGCAGGAAAGCCTGTATCCCCCAGGTGTGTGGGGCTACGCAAGCGGTTCCCAAAGAGCTTTAGAAAAAGCCATATTTTTCCCTGCTGGCTCTTTGGGCATGGAACCAATCTCCAGACATATGGCCATTTTTGGGCCTGGCGCGGCGCCAAGTGCGAAAGGGTTCTTCTGAGGCTGAAGAGAGCAGGAAAGCCTGCAGCCCCCAGGTGTGTGGGGCTACGCAAGCGGTTCCCAAAGAGCTTTAGAACAAGGCATAGTTTTCCCTGCTGGCTCTTTGGGCGTGGGACCAACCTCCAGACATATGGCCATTTTTGGGCCTGGCGTGACGCCATGTGGGAAAGGGTGGTTTTGAGGCTGAAGGCAGCAGGAAAGCCTGCAGCCCCCAGGTGTGTGGGGCTATGCAAGCGGTTCCCAAAGAGCTTTAGAACAAGGCATAGTTTTCCCTGCTGGCTCTTTGGGCGTGGGACCAGTCTCCAGCCATATGGCCATTTTTGGGCCTGGCGTGACGCCAAGTGCGAAAGGGTGGTTTTGAGGCTGAAGGCATCAGGAAAGCCTGCAGCCCCCAGGTGTTTGGGGCTACGCAAGCGGTTCCCAAAGAGCTTTAGAACAAGGCATAGTTTTCCCTGCTGGCTCTTTGGGCGTGGGACCAGTCTCCAGACATATGGCCATTTTTGGGCCTGGCGCGGCACCAAGTGGGAAAGGGTGGTTTTGAGGCTGAAGGCAGCAGGAAAGCCTGCAGCCCCCAGGTGTGTGGGGCTACGCAAGCGGTTCCCAAAGAGCTTTAGAACAAGGCATAGTTTTCCCTGCTGGCTCTTTGGGCGTGGGACCAGTCTCCAGACATATGGCCATTTTTGGGCCTGGCGCGGCGCCAAGTGGGAAAGGGTGGTTTTGAGGCTGAAGGCAGCAGGAAAGCCTGCAGCCCCCAGGTGTGTGGGGCTACGCAAGCTGTTCCCAAAGAGCTTTAGAACAAGGCATAGTTTTCCCTGCTGGCTCTTTGGGCGTGGGACCAACCTCCAGACATATGGCCATTTTTGGGCCTGGCGCGGCGCCATGTGGGAAAGGGTGGTTTTGAGGCTGAAGGCAGCAGGAATGCCTGCAGCCCCCAGGTGTGTGGGGCTATGCAAGCGGTTCCCAAAGAGCTTTAGAACAAGGCATAGTTTTCCCTGCTGGCTCTTTGGGCGTGGGACCAATCTCCAGACATATGGCCATTTTTGTGCCTGGCGTGACGCCATGTGGGAAAGGGTGGTTTTGAGGCTGAAGGCAGCAGGAAAGCCTGCAGCCCCCAGGTGTGTGGGGCTACGCAAGCGGTTCCCAAAGAGCTTTAGAACAAGGCATAGTTTTCCCTGCTGGCTCTTTGGGAAAGGGACCAGTCTCCAGACATATGGCCATTTTTGGGCATGGCGCGGCGCCAAGTGGGAAAGGGTGCTTTTGAGGCTGAAGGCAGCAGGAAAGCCTGCAGCCCCCAGGTGTGTGGGGCTACGCAAGCGGTTCCCAAAGAGCTTTAGAACAAGGCATAGTTTTCCCTGCTGGCTCTTTGGTCATGGGACCAATCTCCAGACATATGGCCATTTTTGGGCCTGGCGCGGCGCCGAGTGGGAAAGGGTGGTGTTGAGGCTCAAAGCGCGAGAAAAGCCTGCAGCCCCCAGTTTGTGTGGGGCTACGCAAGCGGTTCCCAAAGAGCTTTAGAACAAGGCATAGTTTTCCCTGCTGGCTCTTTGGGCGTGGGACCAGTCTCCAGACATATGGCCATTTTTGGGCCTGGCGCGGCGCCAAGTGGGAAAGGGTGGTTTTGAGGCTGAAGGCAGCAGGAAAGCCTGCAGCCCCCAGGTGTGTGGGGCTACGCAAGCGGTTCCCAAAGAGCTTTAGAACAAGGCATAGTTTTCCCTGCTGGCTCTTTGGGCATGGAACCAACCTCCAGACATATGGCCATTTTTGGGCCTGGCGCGGCGCCAAGTGCGAAAGGGTTCTTCTGAGGCTGAAGAGAGCAGGAAAGCCTGCAGCCCCCAGGTCTGTGGGGCTACGCAAGCGGTTCCCAAAGAGCTTTAGAACAAGGCATAGTTTTCCCTGCTGGCTCTTTGGGCGTGGGACCAGTCTCCAGACATATGGCCATTTTTGTGCCTGGCGCGGCACCAAGTGGGAAAGGGTGGTTTTGAGGCTGAAGGCAGCAGGAAAGCCTGCAGCCCCCAGGTGTGTGGGGCTACGCAAGCGGTTCCCAAAGAGCTTTAGAACAAGGCATAGTTTTCCCTGCTGGCTCTTTGGGCGTGGGAGCAGTCTCCAGACATATGGCCATTTTTGGGCCTGGCGTGACGCCATGAGGGAAAGGGTGGTTTTGAGGCTGAAGGCAGCAGGAAAGCCTGCATCCCCCAGGTGTGTGGGGCTACGCAAGCGGTTCCCAAAGAGCTTTAGAACAAGGCATAGTTTTCCCTGCTGGCTCTTTGGGCGTGGGACCAGTCTCCAGCCATATGGCCATTTTTGGGCCTGGCGCGGCGCCAAGTGCGAAAGGGTGGTTTTGAGGCTGAAGGCAGCAGGAAAGCCTGCAGCCCCCAGGTGTGTGGGGCTACGCAAGCGGTTCCCAAAGAGCTTTAGAACAAGGCATAGTTTTCCCTGCTGGCTCTTAGGGAAAGGGACCAATCTCCAGACATATGGCCATTTTTGTGCCTGGCGCATCGCCAAGTGGGAAATGGTGGTTTTGAGGCTGAAAGCGCAAGAAAAGCCTGCAGCCCCCAGGTGTGTGGGGCTACGCAAGCGGTTCCCAAAGAGCTTTAGAACAAGGCATAGTTTTCCCTGCTGGCTCTTTGGGCGTGGGACCAACCTCCAGACATATGGCCATTTTTCTGCCTGGCGTGATGCCTTGTGGGAAAGAGAGGTTTTGAGGCTAAAAGCGCGAGAAAAGGCTGCAGCCCCCAGGTCCGTGGGGCTACGCAAGCGGTTCCCAAAGAGCTTTAGAACAAGGCATAGTTTTCCCTGCTGGCTCTTTGGGCGTGGGACCAATCTCCAGACATATGGCCATTTTTCTGCCTGGCGTGACGCCATGTGGGAAAGGGTGGTTTTGAGGCTGAAGGCAGCAGGAAAGCCTGCATCCCCCAGGTGTGTGGGGCTACGCAAGCGGTTCCCAAAGAGCTTTAGAACAAGGCATAGTTTTCCCTGCTGGCTCTTTGGGCGTGGGACCAGTCTCCAGACATATGGCTATTTTTGGGCCTGGCGCGGCGCCAAGTGGGAAAGGGTGGTTTTGAGGCTGAAGGCAGCAGGAAAGCCTGCAGCCCCCAGGTGTGTGGGGCTACGCAAGCGGTTCCCAAAGAGCTTTAGAACAAGGCATAGTTTTCCCTGCTGGCTCTTTGGGCGTGGGACCAGTCTCCAGACATATGGCCATTTTTGGGCCTGGCGCGGCGCCAAGTGGGAAAGGGTGCTTTTGAGGCTGAAAGCGCAAGAAAAGCCTGCAGCCCCCAGGTGTGTGGGGCTATGCAAGCGGTTCCCAAATAGCTTTAGAATAAGGCATAGTTTTCCCTGCTGGCTCTTTGGGCGTGGGACCAGTCTCCAGACATATGGCCATTTTTGGGCCTGGCGCGGCGCCAAGTGCGAAAGGGTTCTTCTGAGGCTGAAGAGAGCAGGAAAGCCTGCAGCCCCCAGGTGTGTGGGGCTACGCAAGCGGTTCCCAAAGAGCTTTAGAACAAGGCATAGTTTTCCCTGCTGGCTCTTTGGGAAAGGGACCAGTCTCCAGACATATGGCCATTTTTGTGCCTGGCGCGGCGCCAAGTGGGAAAGGGTGGTTTTGAGGCTGAAGGCAGCAGGAAAGCCTGCAGCCCCCAGTTTGTGTGGGGCTACGCAAGCGGTTCCCAAAGAGCTTTAGAACAAGGCATAGTTTTCCCTGCTGGATCTTTGGGCGTGGGACCAGCCTCCAGACATATGTCCATTTTTGGGCCTGGCGTGACGCCATGAGGGAAAGGGTGGTTTTGAGGCTGAAGGCAGCAGGAAAGCCTGCAGCCCCTAGGTGTGTGGGGCTACGCAAGCGGTTCCAAAAGAGCTTTAGAACAAGGCATAGTTTTCCCTGCTGGCTCTTTGGGCGTGGGACCAGCCTCCAGACATATGTCCATTTTTGGGACTGGCGTGACGCCATGAGGGAAAGGGTGGTTTTGAGGCTGAAAGCGTGAGAAAAGCCTGCAGCCCCCAGGTGTGTGGGGCTACGCAAGCGGTTCCCAAAGAGCTTTAGAACAAGGCATAGTTTTCCCTGCTGGCTCTTTGGGCATGGAACCAATCTCCAGACATATGGCCATTTTTGGGCGTGGCGCGGCGTTAAGTGGGAAAGGGTGGTTTTGAGGCTGAAGGCAGCAGGAAAGCCTGCAGCCCCCAGGTGTGTGGGGCTACGCAAGCGGTTCCCAAAGAGCTTTAGAACAAGGCATAGTTTTCCCTGCTGGCTCTTTGGGCGTGGGACCAGTCTCCAGACATATGGCCATTTTTGTGCCTGGCGCGGGGCCAAATGGGAAAGGGGTGTTTGGAGGCTGAAGGCAGCAGGAAAGCCTGCAGCCCCCAGGTGTGTGGGGCTACGCAAGCGGTTCCCAAAGAACTTTAGAACAAGGCATAGTTTTCCCTGCTGGCTCTTTGGGCGTGGGACCAGTCTCCAGACATATGGCCATTTTTGGGCCTGGCGCGGCGCCAAGTGCGAAAGGGTTCTTCTGAGGCTGAAGGCAGCAGGAAAGCCTGCAGCCCCCAGGTGTGTGGGGCTACGCAAGCGGTTCCCAGATAGCTTTAGAACAAGGCATAGTTTTCCCTGCTGGCTCTTGGGCGTGGGACCAGTCTCCAGACATATGGCCATTTTTGTGCCTGGCGCGGCGCCAAGTGGGAAAGCGTGCTTTTGAGGCTGAAGAGAGCAGGAAACCATGCATCTCCCAGGTGTGTGGGGCTACGCAAGCGGTTCCCAAAGAGCTTTAGAACAAGGCATAGTTTTCCCTGCTGGCTCTTTGGGCGTGGGACCAGTCTCCAGACATATGGCCATTTTTGGGCCTGGAGCAGCGCCAAGTGGGAAAGGGTGGTTTTGAGGCTGAAGGCAGCAGGAAAGTGTGCAGCCCCCAGTTTGTGTGGGGCTACGCAAGCGGTTCCCAAAGAGCTTTAGAACAAGGCATAGTTTTCCCTGCTGGCTCTTTGGGCGTGGGACCAGTCTCCAGACATATGGCCATTTTTGTGCCTGGCGTGACGCCATGAGGGAAAGGGTGGTTTTGAGGCTGAAAGCGCGAGAAAAGCCTGCAGCCCCCAGGTGTGTGGGGCTACGCAAGCGGTTCCCAAAGAGCTTTAGAACAAGGCATAGTTTTCCCTGCTGGCTCTTTGGGCATGGGACCAGTCTCCAGACATATGGCCATTTTTGGGCCTGGCGCGGGGCCAAATGGGAAAGGGGTCTTTGGAGGCTGAAGGCAGCAGGAAAGCCTGCAGCCCCCAGGTGTGTGGGGCTACGCAAGCGGTTCCCAAAGAGCTTTAGAACAAGGCATAGTTTTCCCTGCTGGCTCTTTGGGCGTGGGACCAGTCTCCAGACATATGGCCATTTTTGGGCCTGGCGCGGCGCCAAGTGCGAAAGGGTTCTTCTGAGGCTGAAGGCAGCAGGAAAGCCTGCAGCCCCCAGGTGTGTGGGGCTACGCAAGCGGTTCCCAGATAGCTTTAGTACAAGGCATAGTTTTCCCTGCTGGCTCTTGGGCGTGGGACCAGTCTCCAGACATATGGCCATTTTTGTGCCTGGCGCGGGGCCATGTGGGAAAGGGTGGTTTTGAGGCTGAAGGCAGCAGGAATGCCTGCAGCCCCCAGGTGTGTGGGGCTACGCAAGCGGTTCCCAAAGAGCTTTAGAACAAGGCATAGTTTTCCCTGCTGGCTCTTTGGGCGTGGGACCAGTCTCCAGACATATGGCCATTCTTGGGCCTGGCGCGGGGCCAAATGGGAAAGGGTGGTTTTGAGGCTGAAGGCAGCAGGAAAGCCTGCAGCCCCCAGGTCTGTGGGGCTACGCAAGCGGTTCCCAAAGAGCTTTAGAACAAGGCATAGTTTTCCCTGCTGGCTCTTTGGGCGTGGGACCAACCTCAAGACATATGGCCATTTTTGGGCCTGGCGTGACGCCATGTGGGAAAGGGTGGTTTTGAGGCTGAAGGCAGCAGGAAAGCCTGCAGCCCCCAGGTGTGTGGGGCCACGCAAGCGGTTCCCAAAGAGCTTTAGAACAAGGCATAGTTTTCCCTGCTGGCTCTTTGGGCGTGGGACCAACCTCCAGACATATGGCCATTTTTCTGCCTGACGTGACGCCATGTGGGAAAGGGTGGTTTTGAGGCTGAAGGCAGCAGGAAAGCCTGCAGCCCCCAGGTGTGTGGGGCTACGCAAGCGGTTCCCAAAGAGCTTTAGAACAAGGCATAGTTTTCCCTGCTGGCTCTTTGGGCATGGGACCAGTCTCCAGACATATGGCCATTTTTGGGCCTGGCGCGGGGCCAAATGGGAAAGGGGTGTTTGGAGGCTGAAGGCAGCAGGAAAGCCTGCAGCCCCCAGGTGTGTGGGGCTACGCAAGCGGTTCCCAAAGAGCTTTAGAACAAGGCATAGTTTTCCCTGCTGGCTCTTTGGGCGTGGGACCAGTCTCCAGACATATGGCCATTTTTGGTCCTGGCGCGGCGCCAAGTGCGAAAGGGTTCTTCTGAGGCTGAAGGCAGCAGGAAAGCCTGCAGCCCCCAGGTGTGTGGGGCTACGCAAGCGGTTCCCAGATAGCTTTAGTACAAGGCATAGTTTTCCCTGCTGGCTCTTGGGCGTGGGACCAGTCTCCAGACATATGGCCATTTTTGGGCCTGGCGCGGGGTCAAATGGGAAAGCGGTGTTTGGAGGCTGAAGGCAGCAGGAAAGCCTGCAGCCCCCAGGTGTGTGGGGCTACGCAAGCGGTTCCCAAAGAGCTTTAGAACAAGGCATAGTTTTCCCTGCTGGCTCTTTGGGCGTGGGACCAGTCTCCAGACATATGGCCATTTTTCTGCCTGGCGCGGGGCCATGTGGGAAAGGGTGGTTTTGAGGCTGAAGGCAGCAGGAATGCCTGCAGCCCCCAGGTGTGTGGGGCTACGCAAGCGGTTCCCAAAGAGCTTTAGAACAAGGCATAGTTTTCCCTGCTGGCTCTTTGGGCGTGGGACCAGTCTCCAGACATATGGCCATTTTTGGGCCTGGCGCGGGGCCAAATGGGAAAGGGTGGTTTTGAGGCTGAAGGCAGCAGGAAAGCCTGCAGCCCCCAGGTCTGTGGGGCTACGCAAGCGGTTCCCAAAGAGCTTTAGAACAAGGCATAGTTTTCCCTGCTGGCTCTTTGGGCGTGGGACCAACCTCAAGACATATGGCCATTTTTGGGCCTGGCGTGACGCCATGTGGGAAAGGGTGGTTTTGAGGCTGAAGGCAGCAGGAAAGCCTGCAGCCCCCAGGTGTGTGGGGCCACGCAAGCGGTTCCCAAAGAGCTTTAGAACAAGGCATAGTTTTCCCTGCTGGCTCTTTGGGTGTGGGACCAACCTCCAGACATATGGCCATTTTTCTGCCTGATGTGACGCCATGTGGGAAAGGGTGGTTTTGAGGCTGAAGGCAGCAGGAAAGCCTGCAGCCCCCAGGTGTGTGGGGCTACGCAAGCGGTTCCCAAAGAGCTTTAGAACAAGGCATAGTTTTCCCTGCTGGCTCTTTGGGCGTGGGACCAGTCTCCAGACATATGGCCATTTTTGTGCCTGGCACGGCGCCAAGTGGGAAAGGGTGGTTTTGAGGCTGAAGGCAGCAGGAAAGCCTGCAGCCCCCAGGTGTGTGGGGCTACGCAAGCGGTTCCCAAAGAGCTTTAGAACAAGGCATAGTTTTCCCTGCTGGCTCTTTGGGCGTGGGACCAGTCTCCAGACATATGGCCATTTTTGGGCCTGGCGCGGCGCCAAGTGGGAAAGGGTGGTTTTGAGGCTGAAGGCAGCAGGAAAGCCTGCAGCCCCCAGGTGTGTGGGGCTACGCAAGCGGTTCCCAAAGAGCTTTAGAACAAGGCATAGCTTTCCCTGCTGGCTCTTTGGGCGTGGGACCAGTCTCCAGACATATGGCCATTTTTGGGCCTGGCGCGGGGCCAAATGGGAAAGGGGTGTTTGGAGGCTGAAGGCAGCAGGAAAGCCTGCAGCCCCCAGGTGTGTGGGGCTACGCAAGCGGTTCCCAAATACCTTTAGAACAAGGCATAGTTTTCCCTGCTGGCTCTTGGGCGTGGGACCAGTCTCCAGACATATGGCCATTTTTGGGCCTGGCGCGGGGCCATGTGGGAAAGGGTGGTTTTGAGGCTGAAGGCAGCAGGAATGCCTGCAGCCCCCAGGTGTGTGGGGCTACGCAAGCGGTTCCCAAAGAGCTTTAGAACAAGGCATATTTTTCCCTGCTGGCTCTTTGGGAAAGGGACCAGTCTCCAGACATATGGCCATTTTTGGGCCTGGAGCAGCGCCAAATGGGAAAGGGGTGTTTGGAGGCTGAAGGCAGCAGGAAAGCCTGCAGCCCCCAGGTGTGTGGGGCTACGCAAGCGGTTCCCAAAGAGCTTTAGAACAAGGCATAGTTTTCCCTGCTGGCTCTTTGGGCGTGGGACCAACCTCCAGACATATGGCCATTTTTGTGCCTGGCGTGACGCCATGTGGGAAAGGGTGGTTTTGAGGCTGAAGGCAGCAGGAAAGCCTGCAGCCCCCAGGTGTGTGGGGCTACGCAAGCGGTTCCCAAAGAGCTTTAGAACAAGGCATAGTTTTCCCTGCTGGCTCTTTGGGCGTGGGACCAACCTCCAGACATATGGCCATTTTTCTGCCTGGCGTGACTCCATGTGGGAAAGGGTGGTTTTGAGGCTGAAGGCAGCAGGAAAGCCTGCAGCCCCCAGGTGTGTGGGGCTACGCAAGCGGTTCCCAAAGAGCTTTAGAACAAGGCATAGTTTTCCCTGCTGGCTCTTTGGGCGTGGGACCAGTCTCCAGACATATGGCCATTTTTGGGCCTGGCACGGCGCCAAGTGGGAAAGGGTTCTTCTGAGCCTGAAGAGAGCAGGAAAGCCTGCATTCCCCAGGTGTGTGGGGATACGCAAGCGGTTCCCAAAGAGCTTTAGAACAAGGCATAGTTTTCCCTGCTGGCTCTTGGGCGTGGGACCAGTCTCCAGACATATGTCCATTTTTGGGCCTGGCGCGGCGCCAAGTGGGAAAGGGTGCTTTTGGGGCTGAAGGCAGCAGGAAAGCCTGCAGCCCCCAGGTGTGTGGGGCTACGCAAGCGGTTCCCAAAGAGCTTTAGAACAAGGCATAGTTTTCCCTGCTGGCTCTTTGGGCGTGGGACCAACCTCCAGACATATGGCCATTTTTCTGCCTGGCGTGACGCCATGTGGGAAAGGGTGGTTTTGAGGCTGAAGGCAGCAGGAAAGCCTGCAGCCCCCAGGTGTGTGGGGCTACGCAAGCGGTTCCCAAAGAGCTTTAGAACAAGGCATAATTTTCCCTGCTGGCTCTTTGGGAAAGGGACCAGTCTCCAGACATATGGCCATTTTTGGGCCTGGCGCGGGGCCAAATGGGAAAGGGTGTTTGGAGGCTGAAGGCAGCAGGAAAGCCTGCAGCCCCCAGGTGTGTGGGGCTACGCAAGCGGTTCCCAAATAGCTTTAGAACAAGGCATAGTTTTCCCTGCTGGCTCTTTGGGCGTGGGACCAACCTCCAGACATATGGCCATTTTTGGGCCTGGCGCGGCGCCAAATGGGAAAGGGGTGTTTGGAGGCTGAAGGCAGCAGGAAAGCCTGCAGCCCCCAGGTGTGTGGGGCTACGCAAGCGGTTCCCAAAGAGCTTTAGAACAAGGCATAGTTTTCCCTGCTGGCTCTTTGGGCGTGGGACCAGTCTCCAGACATATGGCCATTTTTGGGCCTGGCGCGGGGCCAAGTGGGAAAGGGTGGTTTTGAGGCTGAAGGCAGCAGGAATGCCTGCAGCCCCCAGGTGTGTGGGGCTACGCAAGCGGTTCCCAAATACCTTTAGAACAAGGCATAGTTTTCCCTGCTGGCTCTTGGGCGTGGGACCAGTCTCCAGACATATGGCCATTTTTGGGCCTGGCGCGGGGCCATGTGGGAAAGGGTGGTTTTGAGGCTGAAGGCAGCAGGAATGCCTGCAGCCCCCAGGTGTGTGGGGCTACGCAAGCGGTTCCCAAAGAGCTTTAGAACAAGGCATATTTTTCCCTGCTGGCTCTTTGGGAAAGGGACCAGTCTCCAGACATATGGCCATTTTTGGGCCTGGAGCAGCGCCAAATGGGAAAGGGGTGTTTGGAGGCTGAAGGCAGCAGGAAAGCCTGCAGCCCCCAGGTGTGTGGGGCTACGCAAGCGGTTCCCAAAGAGCTTTAGAACAAGGCATAGTTTTCCCTGCTGGCTCTTTGGGCGTGGGACCAACCTCCAGACATATGGCCATTTTTGTGCCTGGCGTGACGCCATGTGGGAAAGGGTGGTTTTGAGGCTGAAGGCAGCAGGAAAGCCTGCAGCCCCCAGGTGTGTGGGGCTACGCAAGCGGTTCCCAAAGAGCTTTAGAACAAGGCATAGTTTTCCCTGCTGGCTCTTTGGGCGTGGGACCAACCTCCAGACATATGGCCATTTTTCTGCCTGGCGTGACTCCATGTGGGAAAGGGTGGTTTTGAGGCTGAAGGCAGCAGGAAAGCCTGCAGCCCCCAGGTGTGTGGGGCTACGCAAGCGGTTCCCAAAGAGCTTTAGAACAAGGCATAGTTTTCCCTGCTGGCTCTTTGGGCGTGGGACCAGTCTCCAGACATATGGCCATTTTTGGGCCTGGCACGGCGCCAAGTGGGAAAGGGTTCTTCTGAGCCTGAAGAGAGCAGGAAAGCCTGCATTCCCCAGGTGTGTGGGGATACGCAAGCGGTTCCCAAAGAGCTTTAGAACAAGGCATAGTTTTCCCTGCTGGCTCTTGGGCGTGGGACCAGTCTCCAGACATATGTCCATTTTTGGGCCTGGCGCGGCGCCAAGTGGGAAAGGGTGCTTTTGGGGCTGAAGGCAGCAGGAAAGCCTGCAGCCCCCAGGTGTGTGGGGCTACGCAAGCGGTTCCCAAAGAGCTTTAGAACAAGGCATAGTTTTCCCTGCTGGCTCTTTGGGCGTGGGACCAACCTCCAGACATATGGCCATTTTTCTGCCTGGCGTGACGCCATGTGGGAAAGGGTGGTTTTGAGGCTGAAGGCAGCAGGAAAGCCTGCAGCCCCCAGGTGTGTGGGGCTACGCAAGCGGTTCCCAAAGAGCTTTAGAACAAGGCATAATTTTCCCTGCTGGCTCTTTGGGAAAGGGACCAGTCTCCAGACATATGGCCATTTTTGGGCCTGGCGCGGGGCCAAATGGGAAAGGGTGTTTGGAGGCTGAAGGCAGCAGGAAAGCCTGCAGCCCCCAGGTGTGTGGGGCTACGCAAGCGGTTCCCAAATAGCTTTAGAACAAGGCATAGTTTTCCCTGCTGGCTCTTTGGGCGTGGGACCAACCTCCAGACATATGGCCATTTTTGGGCCTGGCGCGGCGCCAAATGGGAAAGGGGTGTTTGGAGGCTGAAGGCAGCAGGAAAGCCTGCAGCCCCCAGGTGTGTGGGGCTACGCAAGCGGTTCCCAAAGAGCTTTAGAACAAGGCATAGTTTTCCCTGCTGGCTCTTTGGGCGTGGGACCAGTCTCCAGACATATGGCCATTTTTGGGCCTGGCGCGGGGCCAAGTGGGAAAGGGTGGTTTTGAGGCTGAAGGCAGCAGGAATGCCTGCAGCCCCCAGGTGTGTGGGGCTACGCAAGCGGTTCCCAAAGAGCTTTAGAACAAGGCATAGTTTTCCCTGCTGGCTCTTTGGGCGTGGGACCAGTCTCCAGATATATGGCCATTTTTGGGACTGGCGCGGGGCCAAATGGGAAAGGGGTGTTTGGAGGCTGAAGGCAGCAGGAAAGCCTGCAGCCCCCAGGAGTGTGGGGCTACGCAAGCGGTTCCCAAAGAGCTTTAGAACAAGGCATAGTTTTCCCTGCTGGCTCTTTGGGCGTGGGACCAACCTCAAGACATATGGCCATTTTTGGGCCTGGCGTGACGCCATGTGGGAAAGGGTGGTTTTGAGGCTGAAGGCAGCAGGAAAGCCTGCAGCCCCCAAGTGTGTGGGGCTAGGCAAGCGGTTCCCAAAGAGCTTTAGAACAAGGCATAGTTTTCCCTGCTGGCTCTTTGGGCGTGGGACCAACCTCCAGACATATGGCCATTTTTCTGCCTGGCGTGACGCCATGTGGGAAAGGGTGGTTTTGAGGCTGAAGGCAGCAGGAAAGCCTGCAGCCCCCAGGTGTGTGGGGCTACGCAAGCGGTTCCCAAAGAGCTTTAGAACAAGGCATAGTTTTCCCTGCTGGCTCTTTGGGCGTGGGACCAGTCTCCAGACATATGGCCATTTTTGTGCCTGGCACGGCGCCAAGTGGGAAAGGGTGGTTTTGAGGCTGAAGGCAGCAGGAAAGCCTGCAGCCCCCAGGTGTGTGGGGCTACGCAAGCGGTTCCCAAAGAGCTTTAGAACAAGGCATAGTTTTCCCTGCTGGCTCTTTGGGCGTGGGACCAGTCTCCAGACATATGGCCATTTTTGGGCCTGGCGCGGCGCCAAGTGGGAAAGGGTGGTTTTGAGGCTGAAGGCAGCAGGAAAGCCTGCAGCCCCCAGGTGTGTGGGGCTACGCAAGCGGTTCCCAAAGAGCTTTAGAACAAGGCATAGTTTTCCCTGCTGGCTCTTTGGGAAAGGGACCAGTCTCCAGACATATGGCCATTTTTGGGCCTGGCGCGGGGCCAAATGGGAAAGGGTGGTTTTGAGGCTGAAGGCAGCAGGAAAGCCTGCAGCCCCCAGGTGTGTGGGGCTACGCAAGCGGTTCCCAAATACCTTTAGAACAAGGCATAGTTTTCCCTGCTGGCTCTTGGGCGTGGGACCAGTCTCCAGACATATGGCCATTTTTGGGCCTGGCGCGGGGCCATGTGGGAAAGGGTGGTTTTGAGGCTGAAGGCAGCAGGAATGCCTGCAGCCCCCAGGTGTGTGGGGCTACGCAAGCGGTTCCCAAAGAGCTTTAGAACAAGGCATAGTTTTCCCTGCTGGCTCTTTGGGCGTGGGACCAACCTCCAGACATATGGCCATTTTTGGGCCTGGCGCGGCGCCAAGTGCGAAAGGGTTCTTCTGAGGCTGAAGAGAGCAGGAAAGCCTGCAGCCCCCAGGTGTGTGGGGCTACGCAAGCGGTTCCCAAAGAGCTTTAGAACAAGGCATAGTTTTCCCTGCTGGCTCTTTGGGCGTGGGACCAGTCTCCAGACATATGGCCATTTTTGTGCCTGGCGTGACGCCATGTGGGAAAGGGTGGTTTTGAGGCTGAAGGCAGCAGGAAAGCCTGCAGCCCCCAGGTGTGTGGGGCCACGCAAGCGGTTCCCAAAGAGCTTTAGAACAAGGCATAGTTTTCCCTGCTGGCTCTTTGGGAAAGGGACCAGTCTCCAGACATATGGCCATTTTTGGTCCTGGAGCAGCGCCAAGTGGGAAAGGGTGGTTTTGAGGCTGAAAGCGCGGGAAAAGCCTGCAGCCCCCAGGAGTGTGGGGCTACGCAAGCGGTTCCCAAAGAGCTTTAGAACAAGGCATAGTTTTCCCTGCTGGCTCTTTGGGCGTGGGACCAGTCTCCAGACATATGGCCATTTTTGGGCCTGGCGCGGCGCCAAGTAGGAAAGGGTGGTTTTGAGGCTGAAGGCAGCAGGAAAGCCTGCATCCCCCAGGTGTGTGGGGCTACGCAAGCGGTTCCCAGATAGCTTTAGAACAAGGCATAGTTTTCCCTGCTGGCTCTTTGGGCATGGAACCAATCTCCAGACATATGGCCATTTTTGGGCCTGGCGCGGCGCCAAGTGCGAAAGGGTTCTTCTGAGGCTGAAGAGAGCAGGAAAGCCTGCAGCCCCCAGGTGTGTGGGGCTACGCAAGCGGTTCCCAAAGAGCTTTAGAACAAGGCATAGTTTTCCCTGCTGGCTCTTTGGGCGTGGGACCAGTCTCCAGACATATGGCCATTTTTGTGCCTGGCGTGACGCCATGTGGGAAAGGGTGGTTTTGAGGCTGAAGGCAGCAGGAAAGCCTGCAGCCCCCAGGTGTGTGGGGCCACGCAAGCGGTTCCCAAAGAGCTTTAGAACAAGGCATAGTTTTCCCTGCTGGCTCTTTGGGTGTGGGACCAGTCTCCAGACATATGGCCATTTTTGGTCCTGGAGCAGCGCCAAGTGGGAAAGGGTGGTTTTGAGGCTGAAAGCGCGAGAAAAGCCTGCATCCCCCAGTTTGTGTGGGGCTACGCAAGCGGTTCCCAAAGAGCTTTAGAACAAGGCATAGTTTTCCCTGCTGGCTCTTTGGGCGTGGGACCAGTCTCCAGACATATGGCCATTTTTGGGCCTGGCGCGGGGCCAAATGGGAAAGGGGTTTTTGGAGGCTGAAGGCAGCAGGAAAGCCTGCAGCCCCCAGGTGTGTGGGGCTACGCAAGCGGTTCCCAAAGAGCTTTAGAACAAGGCATAGTTTTCCCTGCTGGCTCTTTGGGCGTGGTACCAGTCTCCAGACATATGGCCATTTCTCTGCCTGGCGCGGGGCCATGTGGGAAAGGGTGGTTTTGAGGCTGAAGGCAGCAGGAATGCCTGCAGCCCCCAGGTGTGTGGGGCTACGCAAGCGGTTCCCAAAGAGCTTTAGAACAAGGCATAGTTTTCCCTGCTGGCTCTTTGGGAAAGGGACCAGTCTCAAGACATATGGCCATTTTTGGGCCTGGCGCGGCGCCAAATGGGAAAGGGGTGTTTGGAGGCTGAAGGCAGCAGGAAAGCCTGCAGCCCCCAGGTGTGTGGGGCTACGCAAGCGGTTCCCAAAGAGCTTTAGAACAAGGCATAGTTTTCCCTGCTGGCTCTTTGGGCGTGGGACCAACCTCCAGACATATGGCCATTTTTCTGCCTGGCGTGACGCCATGTGGGAAAGGGTGGTTTTGAGGCTGAAGGCAGCAGGAAAGCCTGCAGCCCCCAGGTCTGTGGGGCCACGCAAGCGGTTCCCAAAGAGCTTTAGAACAAGGCATAGTTTTCCCTGCTGGCTCTTTGGGAAAGGGACCAGTCTCCAGACATATGGCCATTTTTGGGCCTGGAGCAGCGCCAAGTGGGAAAGGGTGGTTTTGAGGCTGAAAGCGCGAGAAAAGCCTGCAGCCCCCAGTTTGTGTGGGGCTACGCAAGCGGTTCCCAAAGAGCTTTAGAACAAGGCATAGTTTTCCCTGCTGGCTCTTTGGGTGTGGGACCAGTCTCCAGACATACGGCCATTTTTGGGCCTGGCGCGGCGCCAAGTGGGAAAGGGTTCTTCTGAGGCTGAAGGCAGCAGGAAAGCCTGCAGCCCCCAGGCCTGTGGGGCTACGCAAGCGGTTCCCAAAGAGCTTTAGAACAAGGCATATTTTTCCCTGCTGGCTCTTTGGGCGTGGGACCAACCTACAGACATATGGCCATTTTTCTGCCTGGCGTGACGCCATGTGGGAAAGGGTGGTTTTGAGGCTGAAGGCAGCAGGAAAGCCTGCATCCCCCAGGTGTGTGGGGCTACGCAAGCGGTTCCCAAAGAGCTTTAGAATAAGGCATAGTATTCCCTGCTGGCTCTTTGGGCATGGAACCAATCTCCAGACATATGGCCATTTTTGGGCCTGGCGCGGCGCCAAGTGCGAAAGGGTTCTTCTGAGGCTGAAGAGAGCAGGAAAGCCTGCAGCCCCCAGGTCTGTGGGGCTACGCAAGCGGTTCCCAAAGAGCTTTAGAACAAGGCATAGTTTTCCCTGCTGGCTCTTTGGGCGTGGGACCAATCTCCAGACATATGGCCATTTTTCTGCCTGGCGTGACGCCATGTGGGAAAGGGTGGTTTTGAGGCTGAAGGCAGCAGGAAAGCCTGCAGCCCCCAGGTGTGTGGGGCTACGCAAGCGGTTCCCAAAGAGCTTTAGAACAAGGCATAGTTTTCCCTGCTGGCTCTTTGGGCGTGGGACCAACCTCCAGACTTATGGCTATTTTTGGGCCTGGCGCGGCGCCAAGTGGGAAAGGGTGGTTTTGAGGCTGAAGGCAGCAGGAAAGCCTGCAGCCCCCAGGTCTGTGGGGCTACGCAAGCGGTTCCCAAAGAGCTTTAGAACAAGGCATAGTTTTCCCTGCTGGCTCTTTGGGCGTGGGACCAGTGTCCAGACATATGGCCATTTTTGGGCCTGGCGCGGGGCCAAATGGGAAAGGGGTGTTTGGAGGCTGAAGGCAGCAGGAAAGCCTGCAGCCCCCAGGTGTGTGGGGCTACGCAAGCGGTTCCCAAATAGCTTTAGAACAAGGCATAGTTTTCCCTGCTGGCTCTTTGGGCGTGGGACCAGTCTCCAGACATATGGCCATTTTTCTGCCTGGCGCGGGGCCATGTGGGAAAGGGTGGTTTTGAGGCTGAAGGCAGCAGGAATGCCTGCAGCCCCCAGGTGTGTGGGGCTACGCAAGCGGTTCCCAAAGAGCTTTAGAACAAGGCATAGTTTTCCCTGCTGGCTCTTTGGGAAAGGGACCAGTCTCCAGACATATGGCCATTTTTGGGCCTGGCGCGGCGCCAAATGGGAAAGGGGTGTTTGGAGGCTGAAGGCAGCAGGAAAGCCTGCAGCCCTCAGGTGTGTGGGGCTACGCAAGCGGTTCCCAAAGAGCTTTAGAACAAGGCATAATTTTCCCTGCTGGCTCTTTGGGCGTGGGACCAACCTCCAGACATATGGCCATTTTTGGGCATGGCGAGGCGCCATGTGGGAAAGGGTGGTTTTGAGGCTGAAGGCAGCAGGAAAGCCTGCAGCCCCCAGGTGTGTGGGGCCACGCAAGCGGTTCCCAAAGAGCTTAGAACAAGGCATAGTTTTCCCTGCTGGCTCTTTGGGAAAGGGACCAGTCTCCAGACATATGGCCATTTTTGGTCCTGGAGCAGCGCCAAGTGGGAAAGGGTGGTTTTGAGGCTGAAAGCACGAGAAAAGCCTGCAGCCCCCAGTTTGTGTGGGGCTACGCAAGCGGTTCCCAAAGAGCTTTAGAACAAGGCATAGTTTTCCCTGCTGGCTCTTTGGGTGTGAGACCAGTCTCCAGATATATGGCCATTTTTGGGCCTGGCGCGGCGCCAAGTGCGAAAGGGTTCTTCTGAGGCTGAAGGCAGCAGGAAAGCCTGCAGCCCCCAGTAGTGTGGGGCTACGCAAGCGGTTCCCAAAGAGCTTTAGAACAAGGCATAGTTTTCCCTGCTGGCTCTTTGGGCGTGGGACCAACCTCCAGACATATGGCCATTTTTCTGCCTGGCGTGACGCCATGTGGGAAAGGGTGGTTTTGAGGCTGAAGGCAGCAGGAAAGCCTGCAGCCCCCAGGTGTGTGGGGCTACGCAAGCGGTTCCCAAAGAGCTTTAGAACAAGGCATAGTTTTCCCTGCTGGCTCTTTGGGCGTGGGACCAGTCTCCAGACATATGGCCATTTTTGGGCCTGGCGCGGCGCCAAGTGCGAAAGGGTTCTTCTGAGGCTGAAGAGAGCAGGAAAGCCTGCAGCCCCCTGGTGTGTGGGGCTACGCAAGCGGTTCCCAAAGAGCTTTAGAACAAGGCATAGTTTTCCCTGCTGGCTCTTTGGGCGTGGGACCAACCTCCAGACATATGGCCATTTTTGGGCCTGGCGCGGGGCCATGTGGGAAAGGGTGGTTTTGAGGCTGAAGGCAGCAGGAAAGCCTGCAGCCCCCAGGTGTGTGGGGCTACGCAAGCGGTTCCCAAAGAGCTTTAGAAAAAGCCATAGTTTTCCCTGCTGGCTCTTTGGGCGTGGAACCAATCTCCAGACATATGGCCATTTTTGGGCCTGGCGCGGCGCCAAGTGCGAAAGGGTTCTTCTGAGGCTGAAGAGAGCAGGAAAGCCTGCAGCCCCCAGGTGTGTGGGGCTACGCAAGCGGTTCCCAAAGAGCTTTAGAACAAGGCATAGTTTTCCCTGCTGGCTCTTTGGGCGTGGGACCAACCTCCAGACATATGGCCATTTTTGGGCCTGGCGCGGGGCCATGTGGGAAAGGGTGGTTTTGAGGCTGAAGGCAGCAGGAATGCCTGCAGCCCCCAGGTGTGTGGGGCTACGCAAGCGGTTCCCAAAGAGCTTTAGAACAAGGCATAGTTTTCCCTGCTGGCTCTTTGGGAAAGGGACCAGTCTCCAGACATATGGCCATTTTTGGGCCTGGCGCGGCGCCAAATGGGAAAGGGGTGTTTGGAGGCTGAAGGCAGCAGGAAAGCCTGCAGCCCCCAGGTGTGTGGGGCTACGCAAGCGGTTCCCAAAGAGCTTTAGAACAAGGCATAGTTTTCCCTGCTGGCTCTTTGGGAAAGGGACCAGTCTCCAGACATATGGCCATTTTTGGTCCTGGAGCAGCGCCAAGTGGGAAAGGGTGGTTTTGAGGCTGAAAGTGCGGGAAAAGCCTGCAGCCCCCAGTTTGTGTGGGGCTACGCAAGCGGTTCCCAAAGAGCTTTAGAACAAGGCATAGTTTTCCCTGCTGGCTCTTTGGGCGTGGGACCAGTCTCCAGACATATGGCCATTTTTGGGCCTGGCGCGGCGCCAAGTGGGAAAGGGTGGTTTTGAGGCTGAAGGCAGCAGGAAAGCCTGCAGCCCCCAGGAGTGTGGGGCTACGCAAGCGGTTCCCAAAGAGCTTTAGAAAAAGCCATAGTTTTCCCTGCTGGCTCTTTGGGCATGGAACCAATCTCCAGACATATGGCCATTTTTGGGCCTGGCGCGGCGCCAAGTGCGAAAGGGTTCTTCTGAGGCTGAAGAGAGCAGGAAAGCCTGCAGCCCCCAGGTGTGTGGGGCTACGCAAGCGGTTCCCAAAGAGCTTTAGAACAAGGCATAGTTTTCCCTGCTGGCTCTTTGGGCGTGGGACCAGTCTCCAGACATATGGCCATTTTTGTGCCTGGCGTGATGCCATGTGGGAAAGGGTTGTTTTGAAGATGAAAGCGCGAAAAAAGCCTGCAGCCCCCAGTTTCTGTGGGGCTATGCAAGCGGTTCCCAAAGAGCTTTAGAACAAGGCATAGTTTTCCCTGTTGGCTCTTTGGGTGTGGGACCAGTCTCCAGACATATGGCGATATTTGTGCCTGGCGCGGCGCCAAGTGGGAAAGGGTGGTTTTGAGGCTGAAGGCAGCAGGAAAGCCTGCAGCCCCCAGGTGTGTGGGGCTACGCAAGCGGTTCCCAAAGAGCTTTAGAACAAGGCATAGTTTTCCCTGCTGGCTCTTTGGGCGTGGGACCAACCTCCACACATATGGCCATTTTTGGGCCTGGCGTGACGCCATGTGGGAAAGGGTGGTTTTGAGGCTGAAGGCAGCAGGAAAGCCTGCAGCCCCCAGGTCTCTGGGGCTACGCAAGCGGTTCCCAAAGAGCTTTAGAACAAGGCATCGTTTTCCCTGCTGGCTCTTTGGGAAAGGGACCAGTCTCCAGTCATATGGCCATTTTTGGGCCTGGCGCGGCGCCAAATGGGAAAGGGGTGTTTGGAGGCTGAAGGCAGCAGGAAAGCCTGCAGCCCCCAGGTGTGTGGGGCTACGCAAGCGGTTCCCAAAGAGCTTTAGAACAAGGCATAGTTTTCCCTGCTGGCTCTTTGGGCGTGGGACCAACCTCAAGACATATGGCCATTTTTGTGCCTGGCGTGACGCCATGTGGGAAAGGGTGGTTTTGAGGCTGAAGGCAGCAGGAAAGCCTGCAGCCCCCAGGTGTGTGGGGCCACGCAAGCGGTTCCCAAAGAGCTTTAGAACAAGGCATCGTTTTCCCTGCTGGCTCTTTGGGAAAGGGACCAGTCTCCAGACATATGGCCATTTTTGGGCCTGGAGCAGCGCCAAGTGGGAAAGGGTGGTTTTGAGGCTGAAAGCGCGAGAAAAGCCTGCAGCCCCCAGTTTGTGTGGGGCTACGCAAGCGGTTCCCAAAGAGCTTTAGAACAAGGCATAGTTTTCCCTGCTGGCTCTTTGGGCGTGGGACCAACCTCCAGACATATGGCCATTTTTGGGCCTGGCGCGGCGCCAAGTGCGAAAGGGTTCTTCCTAGGCTGAAGGCAGCAGGAAAGCCTGCAGCCCCCAGGAGTGTGGGGCTACGCAAGCGGTTCCCAAAGAGCTTTAGAACAAGGCATAGTTTTCCCTGCTGGCTCTTTGGGCGTGGGACCAACCTCCAGACATATGGCCATTTTTCTGCCTGGCGTGACGCCATGTGGGAAAGGGTGGTTTTGAGGCTGAAGGCAGCAGGAAAGCCTGCAGCCCCCAGGTGTGTGGGGCTACGCAAGCGGTTCCCAAAGAGCTTTAGAAAAAGCCATAGTTTTCCCTGCTGGCTCTTTGGGCATGGAACCAATCTCCAGACATATGGCCATTTTTGGGCCTGGCGCGGCGCCAAGTGCGAAAGGGTTCTTCTGAGGCTGAAGAGAGCAGGAAAGCCTGCAGCCCTCAGGTGTGTGCGTCTACGCAAACGGTTCCCAAAGAGCTTTAGAACAAGGCATAGTTTTCCCGGCTGGCTCTTTGGGTGTGGGACCAGTCTCCAGACATATGCCCATTTTTGGGCCTGGCGCGGCGCCAAGTGTGAAAGGGTTCTTCTGAGGCTGAAGAGAGCAGGAAAGCCTGCAGCCCCCAGGTGTGTGGGGCTACGCAAGCGGTTCCCAAAGAGCTTTAGAACAAGGCATAGTTTTCCCTGCTGGCTCTTTGGGCGTGGGACCAGTCTCCAGACATATGGCCATTTTTGTGCCTGGCGCGGGGCCATGTGGGAAAGGGTGGTTTTGAGGCTGAAGGCAGCAGGAATGCCTGCAGCACCCACGTCTGTGGAGCTACGCAAGCGGTTCCCAAAGAGCTTTAGAACAAGGCATAGTTTTCCCTGCTGGCTCTTTGGGCATGGGACCAGTCTCCAGACATATGGCCATTTTTGGGCCTGGCGCGGCGCCAAGTGGGAAAGGGGTGTTTGGAGGCTGAAGGCAGCAGGAAAGCCTGCAGCCCCCAGGTCTGTGGGGCTACGCAAGCGGTTCCCAAAGAGCTTTAGAACAAGGCATAGTTTTCCCTGCTGGCTCTTTGGGCGTGGGACCAACCTCCAGACATATGGCCATTTTTGTGCCTGACGTGACGCCATGTGGGAAAGGGTGGTTTTGAGGCTGAAGGCAGCAGGAAAGCCTGCAGCCCCCAGGTCTGTGGGGCCACGCAAGCGGTTCCCAAAGAACTTTAGAACAAGGCATAGTTTTCCCTGCTGGCTCTTTGGGAAAGGGACCAGTCTCTAGACATATGGCCATTTTTGGTCCTGGAGCAGCGCCAAGTGGGAAAGGGTGGTTTTGAGGCTGAAAGTGCGGGAAAAGCCTGCAGCCCCCAGTTTGTGTGGGGCTACGCAAGCGGTTCCCAAAGAGCTTTAGAACAAGGCATAGTTTTCCCTGCTGGCTCTTTGGGCGTGGGACCAGTCTCCAGACATATGGCCATTTTTGGGCCTGGCGCGGCGCCAAGTGGGAAAGGGTGGTTTTGAGGCTGAAGGCAGCAGGAAAGCCTGCAGCCCCCAGGTGTGTGGGGCTACGCAAGCGGTTCCCAAAGAGCTTTAGAACAAGGCATAGTTTTCCCTGCTGGCTCTTTGGGCGTGGGACCAACCTCCAGACATATGGCCATTTTTGGGCCTGGCGTGACGCCATGTGGGAAAGGGTGGTTTTGAGGCTGAAGGCAGCAGGAAAGCCTGCAGCCCCCAGGTGTGTGGGGCCACGCAAGCGGTTCCCAAAGAGCTTTAGAACAAGGCATAGTTTTCCCTGCTGGCTCTTTGGGCGTGGGACCAGTCTCCAGACATATGGCCATTTTTGTGCCTGGCGTGATGCCATGTGGGAAAGGGTTGTTTTGAAGATGAAAGCGCGAAAAAAGCCTGCAGCCCCCAGTTTCTGTGGGGCTATGCAAGCGGTTCCCAAAGAGCTTTAGAACAAGGCATAGTTTTCCCTGTTGGCTCTTTGGGTGTGGGACCAGTCTCCAGACATATGGCCATTTTTGGGCCTGGCGCGGCGCCAAGTGGGAAAGGGTGGTTTTGAGGCTGAAGGCAGCAGGAAAGCCTGCAGCCCCCAGGTGTGTGGGGCTACGCAAGCGGTTCCCAAAGAGCTTTAGAACAAGGCATAGTTTTCCCTGCTGGCTCTTTGGGCGTGGGACCAACCTCCAGACATATGGCCATTTTTGGGCCTGGCGTGACGCCATGTGGGAAAGGGTGGTTTTGAGGCTGAAGGCAGCAGGAAAGCCTGCAGCCCCCAGGTCTGTGGGGCCACGCAAGCGGTTCCCAAAGAGCTTTAGAACAAGGCATCGTTTTCCCTGCTGGCTCTTTGGGAAAGGGACCAGTCTCCAGACATATGGCCATTTTTGGGCCTGGAGCAGCGCCAAGTGGGAAAGGGTGGTTTTGAGGCTGAAGGCAGCAGGAAAGCCTGCAGCCCCCAGGAGTGTGGGGCTACGCAAGCGGTTCCCAAAGAGCTTTAGAAAAAGCCATAGTTTTCCCTGCTGGCTCTTTCGGCATGGAACCAATCTCCAGACATATGGCCATTTTTGGGCCTGGCGCGGCGCCAAGTGCGAAAGGGTTCTTCTGAGGCTGAAGAGAGCAGGAAAGCCTGCAGCCCCCAGGTGTGTGGGGCTACGCAAGCAGTTCCCAAAGAGCTTTAGAACAAGGCATAGTTTTCCCTGCTGGCTCTTTGGGCGTGGGACCAACCTCCAGACATATGGCCATTTTTGGGCCTGGCGTGACGCCATGTGGGAAAGGGTGGTTTTGAGGCTGAAGGCAGCAGGAAAGCCTGCAGCCCCCAGGTGTGTGGGGCTACGCAAGCGGTTCCCAAAGAGCTTTAGAACAAGGCATAGTTTTCCCTGCTGGCTCTTTGGGAAAGGGACCAGTCTCCAGACATATGGCCATTTTTGGGCCTGGCGCGGCGCCAAGTGCGAAAGGGTTCTTCTGAGGCTGCAGAGAGCAGGAAAGCCTGCAGCCCTCAGGTGTGTGGGGCTACGCAAGCGGTTCCCAAAGAGCTTTAGAACAAGGCATAGTTTTCCCTGCTGGCTCTTTGGGTGTGGGACCAGTCTCCAGACATATGGCCATTTTTGGGCCTGGCGCGGCGCCAAGTGCGAAAGGGTTCTTCTGAGACTGAAGAGAGCAGGAAAGCCTGCAGCCCCCAGGTGTGTGGGGCTACGCAAGCGGTTCCCAAATAGCTTTAGAACAAGGCATAGTTTTCCCTGCTGGCTCTTTGGGCGTGGGACCAGTCTCCAGACATATGGCCATTTTTCTGCCTGGCGCGGGGCCATGTGGGAAATGGTGGTTTTGAGGCTGAAGGCAGCAGGAAAGCCTGCAGCCCCCAGGTCTGTGGGGCTACGCAAGCGGTTCCCAAAGAGCTTTAGAACAAGGCATAGTTTTCCCTGCTGGCTCTTTGGGCGTGGGACCAGTCTCCAGACATATGGCCATTTTTGGGCCTGGCGCGGCGCCAAGTGGGAAAGGGGTGTTTGGAGGCTGAAGGCAGCAGGAAAGCCTGCAGCCCCCAGGTGTGTGGGGCTATGCAAGCGGTTCCCAAAGAGCTTTAGAATAAGGCATAGTTTTCCCTGCTGGCTCTTTGGGCGTGGGACCAACCTCAAGACATATGGCCATTTTTGTGCCTGGCGTGACGCCATGTGGGAAAGGGTGGTTTTGAGGCTGAAGGCAGCAGGAAAGCCTGCAGCCCCCAGGTCTGTGGGGCCACGCAAGCGGTTCCCAAAGAGCTTTAGAACAAGGCATAGTTTTCCCTGCTGGCTCTTTGGGAAAGGGACCAGTCTCCAGACATATGGCCATTTTTCGTCCTGGAGCAGCGCCAAGTGGGAAAGGGTGGTTTTGAGGCTGAAGGCAGCAGGAAAGCCTGCAGCCCCCAGGAGTGTGGGGCTACGCAAGCGGTTCCCAAAGAGCTTTAGAAAAAGCCATAGTTTTCCCTGCTGGCTCTTTGGGCATGGAACCAATCTCCAGACATATGGCCATTTTTGGGCCTGGCGCCGCGCCAAGTGCGAAAGGGTTCTTCTGAGGCTGAAGAGAGCAGGAAAGCCTGCAGCCCCCAGGTGTGTGGGGCTACGCAAGCGGTTCCCAAAGAGCTTTAGAACAAGGCATAGTTTTCCCTGCTGGCTCTTTGGGCGTGGGACCAACCTCCAGACATATGGCCATTTTTGGGCCTGGCGTGACGCCATGTGGGAAAGGGTGGTTTTGAGGCTGAAGGCAGCAGGAAAGCCTGCAGCCCCCAGGTGTGTGGGGCTACGCAAGCGGTTCCCAAAGAGCTTTAGAACAAGGCATAGTTTTCCCTGCTGGCTCTTTGGGCGTGGGACCAGTCTCCAGACATATGGCCATTTTTGGGCCTGGCGCGGCGCCAAATGGGAAAGGGGTGTTTGGAGGCTGAAGGCAGCAGGAAAGCCTGCAGCCCCCAGTTTGTGTGGGGCTACGCAAGCGGTTCCCAAAGAGCTTTAGAACAAGGCATAGTTTTCCCTGCTGGCTCTTTGGGCGTGGGACCAACCTCAAGACATATGGCCATTTTTGTGCCTGGCGTGACGCCATGTGGGAAAGGGTGGTTTTGAGGCTGAAGGCAGCAGGAAAGCCTGCAGCCCCCAGGTCTGTGGGGCCACGCAAGCGGTTCCCAAAGAGCTTTAGAACAAGGCATCGTTTTCCCTGCTGGCTCTTTGGGAAAGGGACCAGTCTCCAGACATTTGGCCATTTTTGGGCCTGGCGCGGCGCCAAGTGCGAAAGGGTTCTTCTGAGGCTGAAGGCAGCAGGAAAGCCTGCAGCCCCCAGGTGTGTGGGGCTACGCAAGCGGTTCCCAAAGAGCTTTAGAACAAGGCATAGTTTTCCCTGCTGGCTCTTTGGGCGTGGGACCAGTCTCCAGACATATGGCCATTTTTCTGCCTGGCGCGGGGCCATGTGGGAAAGGGTGGTTTTGAGGCTGAAGGCAGCAGGAATGCCTGCAGCCCCCAGGTCTGTGGGGCTACGCAAGCGGTTCCCAAAGAGCTTTAGAACAAGGCATAGTTTTCCCTGCTGGCTCTTTGGGCGTGGGACCAACCTCCAGACATATGGCCATTTTTGGGCCTGGAGCAGCGCCAAGTGGGAAAGGGTGGTTTTGAGGCTGAAAGCGCGAGAAAAGCCTGCAGCCCCCAGTTTGTGTGGGGCTACGCAAGCGGTTCCCAAAGAGCTTTAGAACAAGGCATAGTTTTCCCTGCTGGATCTTTGGGCGTGGGACCAACCTCCAGACATATGGCCATTTTTGGGCCTGGCGTGACGCCATGTGGGAAAGGGTGGTTTTGAGGCTGAAGGCAGCAGGAAAGCCTGCAGCCCCCAGGTGTGTGGGGCCACGCAAGCGGTTCCCAAAGAGCTTTAGAACAAGGCATCGTTTTCCCTGCTGGCTCTTTGGGAAAGGGACCAGTCTCCAGACATATGGCCATTTTTGGGCCTGGAGCAGCGCCAAGTGGGAAAGGGTGGTTTTGAGGCTGAAAGCGCGAGAAAAGCCTGCAGCCCCCAGTTTGTGTGGGGCTACGCAAGCGTTTCCCAAAGAGCTTTAGAACAAGGCATAGTTTTCCCTGCTGGCTCTTTGGGCGTGGGACCAGTCTCCAGACATATGGCCATTTTTGGGCCTGGCGCGGCGCCAAGTGCGAAAGGGTTCTTCTGAGGCTGAAGGCAGCAGGAAAGCCTGCAGCCCCCAGGAGTGTGGGGCTACGCAAGCGGTTCCCAAAGAGCTTTAGAACAAGGCATAGTTTTCCCTGCTGGCTCTTTGGGCGTGGGACCAACCTCCAGACATATGGCCATTTTTCTGCCTGGCATGACGCCATGTGGGAAAGGGTGGTTTTGAGGCTGAAGGCAGCAGGAAAGCCTGCAGCCCCCAGGTCTGTGGGGCCACGCAAGCGGTTCCCAAAGAGCTTTAGAACAAGGCATAGTTTTCCCTGCTGGCTCTTTGGGAAAGGGACCAGTCTCCAGACATATGGCCATTTTTCGGCCTGGAGCAGCGCCAAGTGCGAAAGGGTTCTTCTGAGGCTGAAGAGAGCAGGAAACCCTGCAGCCCTCAGGTGTGTGGGGCTACGCAAGCGGTTCCCAAAGAGCTTTAGAACAAGGCATAGTTTTCCCTGCTGGCTCTTTGGGTGTGGGACCAGTCTCCAGCCATATGGCCATTTTTGTGCCTGGCGCGGCGCCAAGTGCGAAAGGGTTCTTCTGAGGCTGAAGAGAGCAGGAAAGCCTGCAGCCCCCAGGTGTGTGGGGCTACGCAAGCGGTTCCCAAATAGCTTTAGAACAAGGTATAGTTTTCCCTGCTGGCTCTTTGGGCGTGGGACCAGTCTCCAGACATATGGCCATTTTTCTGCCTGGCGCGGGGCCATGTGGGAAAGGGTGGTTTTGAGGCTGAAGGCAGCAGGAATGCCTGCAGCACCCAGGTCTGTGGGGCTACGCAAGCGGTTCCAAAAGAGCTTCAGAACAAGGCATAGTTTTCCCTGCTGGCTCTTTGGGCGTGGGACCAGTCTCCAGACATATGGCCATTTTTCTGCCTGGCGCGGCGCCAAGTGGGAAAGGGGTGTTTGGAGGCTGAAGGCAGCAGGAAAGCCTGCAGCCCCCAGGTGTGTGGGGCTATGCAAGCGGTTCCCAAAGAGCTTTAGAACAAGGCATAGTTTTCCCTGCTGGCTCTTTGGGCGTGGGACCAACCTCAAGACATATGGCCATTTTTGTGCCTGGCGTGACGCCATGTGGGAAAGGGTGGTTTTGAGGCTGAAGGCAGCAGGAAAGCCTGCAGCCCCCAGGTCTGTGGGGCCACGCAAGCGGTTCCCAAAGAGCTTTAGAACAAGGCATAGTTTTCCCTGCTGGCTCTTTGGGAAAGGGACCAGTCTCCAGACATATGGCCATTTTTGGGCCTGGAGCAGCGCCAAGTGGGAAAGGGTGGTTTTGAGGCTGAAAGCGCGAGAAAAGCCTGCAGCCCCCAGTTTGTATGGGGCTACGCAAGCGGTTCCCAAAGAGCTTTAGAACAAGGCATAGTTTTCCCTGCTGGCTCTTTGGGCGTGGGACCAGTCTCCAGACATATGGCCATTTTTGGGCCTGGCGCGGCGCCAAGTGCGAAAGGGTTCTTCTGAGGCTGAAGAGAGCAGGAAAGCCTGCAGCCCCCAGGTGTGTGGGGCCACGCAAGTGGTTCCCAAAGAGCTTTAGAACAAGGCATAGTTTTCCCTGCTGGCTCTTTGGGAAAGGGACCAGTCTCCAGACATATGGCCATTTTTGGGCCTGGAGCAGCGCCACGTGGGAAAGGGTGGTTTTGAGGCTGAAAGCGCGAGAAAAGCCTGCAGCCCCCAGTTTGTGTGGGGCTACGCAAGCGGTTCCCAAAGAGCTTTAGAACAAGGCATAGTTTTCCCTGTTGGCTCTTTGGGTGTGGGACCAGTCTCCAGACATATGGTCATTTTTGGGCCTGGCGCGGCGCCAAGTGGGAAAGGGTGGTTTTGAGGCTGAAGGCAGCAGGAAAGCCTGTATCCCCCAGGTGTGTGGGGCTACGCAAGCGGTTCCCAAAGAGCTTTATAAAAAGCCATATTTTTCCCTGCTGGCTCTTTGGGCATGGAACCAATCTCCAGACATATGGCCATTTTTGGGCCTGGCGCGGCGCCAAGTGCGAAAGGGTTCTTCTGAGGCTGAAGAGAGCAGGAAAGCCTGCAGCCCCCAGGTGTGTGGGGCTACGCAAGCGGTTCCCAAAGAGCTTTAGAACAAGGCATAGTTTTCCCTGCTGGCTCTTTGGGCGTGGGACCAACCTCCAGACATATGGCCATTTTTGGGCCTGGCGTGACGCCATGTGGGAAAGGGTGGTTTTGAGGCTGAAGGCAGCAGGAAAGCCTGCAGCCCCCAGGTGTGTGGGGCTACGCAAGCGGTTCCCAAAGAGCTTTAGAACAAGGCATAGTTTTCCCTGCTGGCTCTTTGGGCGTGGGACCAGTCTCCAGCCATATGGCCATTTTTGGGCCTGGCGTGACGCCAAGTGCGAAAGGGTGGTTTTGAGGCTGAAGGCATCAGGAAAGCCTGCAGCCCCCAGGTGTTTGGGGCTACGCAAGCGGTTCCCAAAGAGCTTTAGAACAAGGCATAGTTTTCCCTGCTGGCTCTTTGGGCGTGGGACCAGTCTCCAGACATATGGCCATTTTTGGGCCTGGCGCGGCACCAAGTGGGAAAGGGTGGTTTTGAGGCTGAAGGCAGCAGGAAAGCCTGCAGCCCCCAGGTGTGTGGGGCTACGCAAGCGGTTCCCAAAGAGCTTTAGAACAAGGCATAGTTTTCCCTGCTGGCTCTTTGGGCGTGGGACCAGTCTCCAGACATATGGCCATTTTTGGGCCTGGCGCGGCGCCAAGTCGGAAAGGGTGGTTTTGAGGCTGAAGGCAGCAGGAAAGCCTGCAGCCCCCAGGTCTGTGGGGCTACGCAAGCGGTTCCCAAAGAGCTTTAGAACAAGGCATAGTTTTCCCTGCTGGCTCTTTGGGCGTGGGACCAGTCTCCAGACATATGGCCATTTTTGGGCCTGGTGCGGGGCCAAATGGGAAAGGGGTGTTTTGAGGCTGAAGGCAGCAGGAAAGCCTGCAGCCCCCAGGTCTGTGGGGCTACGCAAGCTGTTCCCAAATAGCTTTAGAACAAGGCATAGTTTTCCCTGCTGGCTCTTTGGGCGTGGGACCAACCTCCAGACATATGGCCATTTTTGGGCCTGGCGCGGCGCCATGTGGGAAAGGGTGGTTTTGAGGCTGAAGGCAGCAGGAATGCCTGCAGCCCCCAGGTGTGTGGGGCTATGCAAGCGGTTCCCAAAGAGCTTTAGAACAAGGCATAGTTTTCCCTGCTGGCTCTTTGGGCGTGGGACCAATCTCCAGACATATGGCCATTTTTGTGCCTGGCGTGACGCCATGTGGGAAAGGGTGGTTTTGAGGCTGAAGGCAGCAGGAAAGCCTGCAGCCCCCAGGTGTGTGGGGCTACGCAAGCGGTTCCCAAAGAGCTTTAGAACAAGGCATAGTTTTCCCTGCTGGCTCTTTGGGAAAGGGACCAGTCTCCAGACATATGGCCATTTTTGGGCATGGCGCGGCGCCAAGTGGGAAAGGGTGCTTTTGAGGCTGAAGGCAGCAGGAAAGCCTGCAGCCCCCAGGTGTGTGGGGCTACGCAAGCGGTTCCCAAAGAGCTTTAGAACAAGGCATAGTTTTCCCTGCTGGCTCTTTGGTCATGGGACCAATCTCCAGACATATGGCCATTTTTGGGCCTGGCGCGGCGCCGAGTGGGAAAGGGTGGTTTTGAGGCTCAAAGCGCGAGAAAAGCCTGCAGCCCCCAGTTTGTGTGGGGCTACGCAAGCGGTTCCCAAAGAGATTTAGAACAAGGCATAGTTTTCCCTGCTGGCTCTTTGGGCGTGGGACCAGTCTCCAGACATATGGCCATTTTTGGGCCTGGCGCGGCGCCAAGTGGGAAAGGGTGGTTTTGAGGCTGAAGGCAGCAGGAAAGCCTGCAGCCCCCAGGTGTGTGGGGCTACGCAAGCGGTTCCCAAAGAGCTTTAGAACAAGGCATAGTTTTCCCTGCTGGCTCTTTGGGCATGGAACCAACCTCCAGACATATGGCCATTTTTGGGCCTGGCGCGGCGCCAAGTGCGAAAGGGTTCTTCTGAGGCTGAAGAGAGCAGGAAAGCCTGCAGCCCCCAGGTCTGTGGGGCTACGCAAGCGGTTCCCAAAGAGCTTTAGAACAAGGCATAGTTTTCCCTGCTGGCTCTTTGGGCGTGGGACCAGTCTCCAGACATATGGCCATTTTTGTGCCTGGCGCGGCACCAAGTGGGAAAGGGTGGTTTTGAGGCTGAAGGCAGCAGGAAAGCCTGCAGCCCCCAGGTGTGTGGGGCTACGCAAGCGGTTCCCAAAGAGCTTTAGAACAAGGCATAGTTTTCCCTGCTGGCTCTTTGGGCGTGGGAGCAGTCTCCAGACATATGGCCATTTTTGGGCCTGGCGCGGCACCAAGTGGGAAAGGGTGGTTTTGAGGCTGAAGGCAGCAGGAAAGCCTGCATCCCCCAGGTGTGTGGGGCTACGCAAGCGGTTCCCAAAGAGCTTTAGAACAAGGCATAGTTTTCCCTGCTGGCTCTTTGGGCGTGGGACCAGTCTCCAGCCATATGGCCATTTTTGGGCCTGGCGCGGCGCCAAGTGCGAAAGGGTGGTTTTGAGGCTGAAGGCAGCAGGAAAGCCTGCAGCCCCCAGGTGTGTGGGGCTACGCAAGCGGTTCCCAAAGAGCTTTAGAACAAGGCATAGTTTTCCCTGCTGGCTCTTAGGGAAAGGGACCAATCTCCAGACATATGGCCATTTTTGTGCCTGGCGCATCGCCAAGTGGGAA
This sequence comes from Chroicocephalus ridibundus, assembly GCF_963924245.1. Lineage (NCBI taxonomy): Eukaryota > Metazoa > Chordata > Aves > Charadriiformes > Laridae > Chroicocephalus > Chroicocephalus ridibundus. The sequence goes on from NW_026961207.1 coordinate 105,433, forward strand.
ATGGTGGTTTTGAGGCTGAAAGCGCAAGAAAAGCCTGCAGCCCCCAGGTGTGTGGGGCTACGCCAGCGATTCCTAAAGAGCTTTAGAATAAGACATAGTTTTCCCTGCTGGCTCTTTGGGCGTGGGACCAACCTCCAGACATATGGCCATTTTTGGGCCTGGCGCGGCGCCAAGTGCGAAAGGGTTCTTCTGAGGCTGAAGGCAGCAGGAAAGCCTGCAGCCCGCAGGTGTGTGGGGCTACGCAAGCGGTTCCCAAAGAGCTTTAGAACAAGGCATAGTTTTCCCTGCTGGCTCTTTGGGCGTGGGACCAGTCTCCAGACATATGGCCATTTTTGTGCCTGGCGCGGCGCCAAGTGGGAAAGGGTCGTTTTGAGGCTGAAGGCAGCAGGAAAGCCTGCAGCCCCCAGGTGTGTGGGGCTACGCAAGCGGTTCCAAAGAGCTTTAGAACAAGGCATAGTTTTCCCTGCTGGCTCTTTGGGCGTGGGACCAGTCTCCAGACATATGGCCATTTTTGGGCCTGGCGCGGCGCCAAGTGGAAAAGCGTGCTTTTGAGGCTGAAGAGAGCAGGAAAGCCTGCAGCCCCCAGGTGTGTGGGGCTACGCAAGCGGTTCCCAAAGAGCTTTAGAACAAGGCATAGTTTTCCCTGCTGGCTCTTTGGGCGTGGGACCAACCTCCAGACATATGGCCATTTTTCTGCCTGGCGTGATGCCTTGTGGGAAAGAGAGTTTTTGAGGCTAAAAGCGTGAGAAAAGGCTGCAGCCCCCAGGTCCGTGGGGCTACGCAAGCGGTTCCCAAAGACCTTTAGAACAAGGCATAGTTTTCCCTGCTGGCTCTTTGGGCGTGGGACCAATCTCCAGACATATGGCCATTTTTCTGCCTGGCGTGACGCCATGTGGGAAAGGGTGGTTTTGAGGCTGAAGGCAGCAGGAAAGCCTGCATCCCCCAGGTGTGTGGGGCTACGCAAGCGGTTCCCAAAGAGCTTTAGAACAAGGCATAGTTTTCCCTGCTGGCTCTTTGGGCGTGGGACCAGTCTCCAGACATATGGCTATTTTTGGGCCTGGCGCGGCGCCAAGTGGGAAAGGGTGGTTTTGAGGCTGAAGGCAGCAGGAAAGCCTGCAGCCCCCAGGTGTGTGGGGCTACGCAAGCGGTTCCCAAAGAGCTTTAGAACAAGGCATAGTTTTCCCTGCTGGCTCTTTGGGCGTGGGACCAGTCTCCAGACATATGGCCATTTTTGGGCCTGGCGCGGCGCCAAGTGGGAAAGGGTGGTTTTGAGGCTGAAGGCAGCAGGAAAGCCTGCAGCCCCCAGGTGTGTGGGGCTACGCAAGCGGTTCCCAAAGAGCTTTAGAACAAGGCATAGTTTTCCCTGCTGGCTCTTTGGGCGTGGGACCAGTCTCCAGACATATGGCCATTTTTGGGCCTGGCGCATCGCCAAGTGGGAAAGGGTGCTTTTGAGGCTGAAAGCGCAAGAAAAGCCTGCAGCCCCCAGGTGTGTGGGGCTATGCAAGCGGTTCCCAAATAGCTTTAGAATAAGGCATAGTTTTCCCTGCTGGCTCTTTGGGCGTGGGACCAGTTTCCAGACATATGGCCATTTTTGTGCCTGGCGCGGCGCCAAGTGCGAAAGGGTTCTTCTGAGGCTGAAGAGAGCAGGAAAGCCTGCAGCCCCCAGGTGTGTGGGGCTACGCAAGCGGTTCCCAAAGAGCTTTAGAACAAGGCATAGTTTTCCCTGCTGGCTCTTTGGGAAAGGGACCAGTCTCCAGACATATGGCCATTTTTGTGCCTGGCGCGGCGCCAAGTGGGAAAGGGTGGTTTTGAGGCTGAAGGCAGCAGGAAAGCCTGCAGCCCCCAGTTTGTGTGGGGCTACGCAAGCGGTTCCCAAAGAGCTTTAGAACAAGGCATAGTTTTCCCTGCTGGCTCTTTGGGCGTGGGACCAGCCTCCAGACATATGTCCATTTTTGGGCCTGGCGTGACGCCATGAGGGAAAGGGTGGTTTTGAGGCTGAAGGCAGCAGGAAAGCCTGCAGCCCCTAGGTGTGTGGGGCTACGCAAGCGGTTCCAAAAGAGCTTTAGAACAAGGCATAGTTTTCCCTGCTGGCTCTTTGGGCGTGGGACCAGCCTCCAGACATATGTCCATTTTTGGGACTGGCGTGACGCCATGAGGGAAAGGGTGGTTTTGAGGCTGAAAGCGTGAGAAAAGCCTGCAGCCCCCAGGTGTGTGGGGCTACGCAAGCGGTTCCCAAAGAGCTTTAGAACAAGGCATAGTTTTCCCTGCTGGCTCTTTGGGCATGGAACCAATCTCCAGCCATATGGCCATTTTTGGGCCTGGCGCGGCGCCAAGTGCGAAAGGGTTCTTCTGAGGCTGAAGAGAGCAGGAAAGCCTGCAGCCCCCAGGTGTGTGGGGCTACGCAAGCGGTTCCCAAAGAACTTCAGAACAAGGCATAGTTTTCCCTGCTGGCTCTTTGGGCGTGGGACCAGTCTCCAGACATATGGCCATTTTTGGGCCTGGCGCGGCGCCAAGTGGGAAAGGGTGGTTTTGAAGCTGAAGGCAGCAGGAAAGCCTGCAGCCCCCAGGTGTGTGGGGCTACGCAAGTGGTTCCCAAAGAGCTTTAGAACAAGGCATAGTTTTCCCTGCTGGCTCTTTGGGCGTGGGACCAGTCTCCAGACATATGGCCATTTTTGTGCCTGGCGTGGCGCCATGTGGGAAAGGGTGGTTTTGAGGCTGAAGGCAGCAGGAAAGCCTGCAGCCCCCAGGTGTGTGGGGCTACGCAAGCGGTTCCCAAAGAGCTTTAGAACAAGGCATAGTTTTCCCTGCTGGCTCTTTGGGCGTGGGACCAATCTCCAGAAATATGGCCATTTTTGTGGCTGGCGCGGCGCCAAGTGGGAAAGGGTGCTTTTGAGGCTGAAGGCAGCAGGAAAGCCTGCAGCCCGCAGGTGTGTGGGGCTACGCAAGCGGTTCCCAAAGAGCTTTAGAACAAGGCATAGTTTTCCCTGCTGGCTCTTTGGGAAAGGGACCAGTCTCCAGACATATGGCCATTTTTGGGCCTGGCGCAGCGCCAAGTGGGAAAGGGTGGTTTTGAGGCTGAAAGCGCGAGAAAAGCCTGCAGTCCCCAGTTTGTGTGGGGCTACGCAAGCGGTTCCCAAAGAGCTTTAGAACAAGGCATAGTTTTCCCTGCTGGCTCTTTGGGAAAGAGATTAATCTCCAGACATATGGCCATTTTTGGGCCTGGCGCGGCGCCAAGTGGGAAAGGGTGCTTTTGAGGCTGAAGGCAGCAGGAAAGCCTGCAGCCCCCAGGTGTGTGGGGCTACGCAAGCGGTTCCCAAAGAGCTTTAGAACAAGGCATAGTTTTCCCTGCTGGCTCTTTGGGCGTGGGACCAGTCTCCAGACATATGGCCATTTTTGGGCCTGGCGCATCGCCAAGTGGGAAAGGGTGGTTTTGAGGCTGAAAGCGCAAGAAAAGCCTGCAGCCCCCAGTTTGTGTGGGGCTACGCAAGCGGTTCCCAAAGAGCTTTAGAATAAGGCATAGTTTTCCCTGCTGGCTCTTTGGGCGTGGGACCAGTCTCCAGACATATGGCCATTTTTGGGCCTGGCGCGGCGCCAAGTGGGAAAGGGTGGTTTTGAGGCTGAAGAGAGCAGGAAAGCCTGCAGCCCCCAGGTGTGTGGGGCTACGCAAGCGGTTCCCAAAGAGCTTTAGAACAAGGCATAGTTTTCCCTGCTGGCTCTTTGGGCGTGGGACCAGTCTCCAGACATATGGCCATTTTTGGACCTGGAGCAGGACCAAGTGGGAAAGGGTGGTTTTGAGGCTGAAAGCGCAAGAATAGCCTGCAGCCCCCAGGTGTGTGGGGCTACGCAAGCGGTTCCCAAAGAGCTTTAGAACAAGGCATAGTTTTCCCTGCTGGCTCTTTGGGCGTGGGACCAGTCTCCAGACATATGGCCATATTTGTGCCTGGCTTGGCGCCAAGTGGGAAAGGGTGCTTTTGAGGCTGAAGAGAGCAGGAAAGCCTGCAGCCCCCAGGTGTGTGGGGCTACGCAAGCGGTTCCCAAAGAGCTTTAGAACAAGGCATAGTTTTCCCTGCTGGCTCTTTGGGCGTGGGACCAATCTCCAGAAATATGGCCATTTTTGGTCCTGGAGCAGCGCCAAGTGGGAAAGGGTGGTTTTGAGGCTGAAAGCGCGAGAAAAGCCTGCAGCCCCCAGTTTGTGTGCGGCTACGCAAGCGGTTCCCAAAGAGCTTTAGAGCAAGGCATAGTTTTCCCTGCTGGCTCTTTGGGCGTGGGACCAACCTCCAGAAATATGGCCATTTTTGTGCCTGGCGTGATGCCATGAGGGAAAAGGTCGTTTTGAGGCTGAAAGCGCGAGAAAAGCCTGCAGCCCCCAGGTGTGTGGGGCTACGCAAGCGGTTCCCAAAGAGCTTTAGAACAAGGCATAGTTTTCCCTGCTGGCTCTTTGGGCGTGGGACCAGTCTCCAGACATATGGCCATTTTTGGGCCTGGCACGGCGCCAAGTGGGAAAGAGTGGTTTTGAGGCTGAAGGCAGCAGGAAAGCCTGCAGCCCCCAGTTTGTGTGGGGCTACGCAAGCGGTTCCCAAAGAGCTTTAGAACAAGGCATAGTTTTCCCTGCTGGCTCTTTGGGCGTGGGACCAATCTCCAGAAATATGGCCATATTTATGCCTGGCTTGGCGCCAAGTGGGAAAGGGTGCTTTTGAGGCTGAAGAGAGCAGGAAAGCCTGCAGCCCCCAGGTGTGTGGGGCTACGCAAGCGGTTCCCAAAGAGCTTTAGAACAAGGCATAGTTTTCCCTGCTGGCTCTTTGGGCGTGGGACCAACCTCCAGACATATGGCCATTTTTGTGCCTGGCGTGACGCCATGTGGGAAAGGGTGGTTTTGAGGCTGAAGGCAGCAGGAAAGCCTGCAGCCCCCAGGTCTGTGGGTCACGCAAGCGGTTCCCAAAGAACTTTAGAACAAGGCGTAGTTTTCCCTGCTGGCTCTTTGGGCGTGGGACCAGTCTCCAGACATATGGCCATTTTTGGTCCTGGAGAAGCGCCAAGTGGAAAAGGGTGGTTTTGAGGCTGAAAGCGCGAGAAAAGCTCGCAGCCCCAGGTTTGTGTGGGGCTACGCAAGCGGTTCCCAAAGAGCTTTAGAACAAGGCATAGTTTTCCCTGCTGGCTCTTTGGGCGTGGGACCAGTCTCCAGACATATGACCATTTTTGGGCCTGGCGCGGCGCCAAGTGGGAAAGGGTGGTTTTGAGGCTGAAGGCAGCAGGAAAGCCTGCAGCCCCCAGGTGTGTGGGGCTACGCAAGCGGTTCCCAAAGAGCTTTAGAACAAGGCATAGTTTTCCCTGCTGGCTCTTTGGGCGTGGGACCAGTCTCCAGACATATGGCCATTTTTGGGCCTGGCGCGGCGCCAAGTGCGAAAGGGTGGTTTTGAGGCTGAAGGCAGCAGGAAAGCCCTGCAGCTCTTAGGTGTGTGGGGCCACGCAAGCGGTTCCCAAAGAGCTTTAGAACAAGGCATAGTTTTCCCTGCTGTCTCTTTGGGCATGGGACCAGTCTCCAGACATATGGCCATTTTTGTGCCTGGCATGACGCCATGTGGGAAAGGGTGGTTTTGAGGCTGAAAGCGCAAGAAAAGCCTGCAGCCCCCAGTTTGTGTGGGGCTACGCAAGCGGTTCCCAAAGAGCTTTAGAACAAGGCATAGTTTTCCCTGCTGGCTCTTTGGGCGTGGGACCAGTCTCCAGCCATATGGCCATTTTTGGGCCTGGCGCGGCGCCAAGTGGGAAAGGGTGGTTTTGAGGCTGAAGGCAGCAGGAAAGCCTGCAGCCCCCAGGTGTGTGGGGCTACGCAAGCGGTTCCCAAAGAGCTTTAGAACAAGGCATAGTTTTCCCTGCTGGCTCTTTGGGCGTGGGACCAGTCTCCAGACATATGGCCATTTTTGGGCCTGGCGCGGCGCCAAGTGGAAAAGCGTGCTTTTGAGGCTGAAGAGAGCAGGAAAGCCTGCAGCCCCCAGGTGTGTGGGGCTACGCAAGAGGTTCCCAAAGAGCTTTAGAACAAGGCATAGTTTTCCCTGCTGGCTCTTTGGGCGTGGGACCAACCTCCAGACATATGGCCATTTTTCTGCCTGGCGTGACGCCATGTGGGAAAGAGAGGTTTTGAGGCTAAAAGCGCGAGAAAAAGCTGCAGCTCCCAGGTCCGTGGGGCTACGCAAGAGGTTCCCAAAGAGCTTTAGAACAAGGCATAGTTTTCCCTGCTGGCTCTTTGGGAAAGGGACCGGTCTCCAGACATGTGGCCATTTTTGGGCCTGGCACGGGGCCAAGTGGGAAAGGGTGGTTTTGAGGCTGAAGGCAGCAGGAAAGCCTGCAGCCCCCAGTTGTGTGGGGCTACGCAAGCGGTTCCCAAAGAGCTTTAGAACAAGGCATAGTTTTCCCTGCTGGCTCTTTGGGCGTGGGACCAGTCTCCAGACATATGGCCATTTTTGGGCCTGGCGCGGGGCCAAGTGGGAAAGGGTGGTTTTGAAGCTGAAGGCAGCAGGAAAGCCTGCAGCCCCCAGGTGTGTGGGGCTACGCAAGAGGTTCCCAAAGAGCTTTAGAACAAGGCATAGTTTTCCCTGCTGGCTCTTTGGGCGTGGGACCAACCTGCAGACATATGGCCATTTTTGTGCCTGGCGTGGCGCCATGTGGGAAAGGGTGGTTTTTAGGCTGAAGGCAGCAGGAAAGCCTGCAGCCCCCAGGTGTGTGGGGCTACGCAAGCGGTTCCCAAAGAGCTTCAGAACAAGGCATAGTTTTCCCTCCTGGCTCTTTGGGCGTGGGACCAGTCTCCAGACATATGGCCATTTTTGGGCCTGGCACGGCGCCAAGTGGGAAAGGGTGCTTTTGAGGCTGAAAGCGCAAGAAAAGCCTGCAGCCCCCAGTTTGTGTGGGGCTATGCAAGCGGTTCCCAAAGAGCTTTAGAACAAGGCATAGTTTTCCCTGCTGGCTCTTTGGGCGTGGGACCAGTCTCCAGCCATATGGCCATTTTTGGGCCTGGCGCGGCGCCAAGTGGGAAAGGGTGGTTTTGAGGCTGAAGGCAGCAGGAAAGCCTGCAGCCCCCAGGTGTGTGGGGCTACGCAAGCGGTTCCCAAAGAGCTTTAGAACAAGGCATAGTTTTCCCTGCTGGCTCTTTGGGCGTGGGACCAGTCTCCAGACATATGGCCATTTTTGGGCCTGGCGCGGCGCCAAGTGGAAAAGCGTGCTTTTGAGGCTGAAGAGAGCAGGAAAGCCTGCAGCCCCCAGGTGTGTGGGGCTACGCAAGAGGTTCCCAAAGAGCTTTAGAACAAGGCATAGTTTTCCCTGCTGGCTCTTTGGGCGTGGGACCAACCTCCAGACATATGGCCATTTTTCTGCCTGGCGTGACGCCATGTGGGAAAGAGAGGTTTTGAGGCTAAAAGCGCGAGAAAAAGCTGCAGCTCCCAGGTCCGTGGGGCTACGCAAGAGGTTCCCAAAGAGCTTTAGAACAAGGCATAGTTTTCCCTGCTGGCTCTTTGGGAAAGGGACCGGTCTCCAGACATGTGGCCATTTTTGGGCCTGGCACGGGGCCAAGTGGGAAAGGGTGGTTTTGAGGCTGAAGGCAGCAGGAAAGCCTGCAGCCCCCAGTTGTGTGGGGCTACGCAAGCGGTTCCCAAAGAGCTTTAGAACAAGGCATAGTTTTCCCTGCTGGCTCTTTGGGCGTGGGACCAGTCTCCAGACATATGGCCATTTTTGGGCCTGGCGCGGGGCCAAGTGGGAAAGGGTGGTTTTGAAGCTGAAGGCAGCAGGAAAGCCTGCAGCCCCCAGGTGTGTGGGGCTACGCAAGAGGTTCCCAAAGAGCTTTAGAACAAGGCATAGTTTTCCCTGCTGGCTCTTTGGGCGTGGGACCAACCTGCAGACATATGGCCATTTTTGTGCCTGGCGTGGCGCCATGTGGGAAAGGGTGGTTTTTAGGCTGAAGGCAGCAGGAAAGCCTGCAGCCCCCAGGTGTGTGGGGCTACGCAAGCGGTTCCCAAAGAGCTTCAGAACAAGGCATAGTTTTCCCTCCTGGCTCTTTGGGCGTGGGACCAGTCTCCAGACATATGGCCATTTTTGGGCCTGGCACGGCGCCAAGTGGGAAAGGGTGCTTTTGAGGCTGAAAGCGCAAGAAAAGCCTGCAGCCCCCAGTTTGTGTGGGGCTATGCAAGCGGTTCCCAAAGAGCTTTAGAATAAGGCATAGTTTTCCCTGCTGGCTCTTTGGGCGTGGGACCAGTTTCCAGACATATGGCCATTTTTGGGCCTGGCGCGGCGCCAAGTGCGAAAGGGTTCTTCTGAGGCTGAAGAGAGCAGGAAAGCCTGCAGCCCCCAGGTGTGTGGGGCTACGCAAGCGGTTCCCAAAGAGCTTTAGAACAAGGCATAGTTTTCCCTGCTGGCTCTTTGGGCGTGGGACCAGTCTCCAGACATATGGCCATTTTTGTGCCTGGCGTGACGCCATGTGGGAAAGGGTGGTTTTGAGGCTGAAGGCAGCAGGAAAGCCTGCAGCCCCCAGTTTGTGTGGGGCTACGCAAGCGGTTCCCAAAGAGCTTTAGAACAAGGCATAGTTTTCCCTGCTGCCTCTTTGGGAAAGGGACCAGTCTCCAGACATATGGCCATTTTTGTGCCTGGCGCGGCGCCAAGTGGGAAATGGTGGTTTTGAGGCTGAAGGCAGCAGGAAAGCCTGCAGCCCCCAGTTTGTGTGGGGCTACGCAAGCGGTTCCCAAAGAGCTTTAGAACAAGGCATAGTTTTCCCTGCTGGCTCTTTGGGCGTGGGACCAACCTCCAGACATATGGCCATTTTTGGGCCTGGCGTGACGCCATGAGGGAAAGGGTGGTTTTGAGGCTGAAGGCAGCAGGAAAGCCTGCAGCCCCCAGGTGTGTGGGGCTACGCAAGCGGTTCCCAAAGAGCTTTAGAACAAGGCATAGTTTTCCCTGCTGGCTCTTTGGGCGTGGGACCAACCTCCAGACATATGGCCATTTTTGGGCGTGGCGCGGCGTTAAGTGGGAAAGGGTGGTTTTGAGGCTGAAGGCAGCAGGAAAGCCTGCAGCCCCCAGCTGTGTGGGGCTACGCAAGCGGTTCCCAAAGAGCTTTAGAACAAGGCATAGTTTTCCCTGCTGGCTCTTTGGGCGTGGGACCAGTCTCCAGACATATGGCCATTTTTGGGCCTGGCGCGGCGCCAAGTGGGAAAGGGTGGTTTTGAGGCTGAAGGCAGCAGGAAAGCCTGCAGCCCCCAGTTTGTGTGGGGCTACGCAAGCGGTTCCCAAAGAGCTTTAGAACAAGGCATAGTTTTCCCTGCTGGCTCTTTGGGCGTGGGACCAGTCTCCAGACATATGGCCATTTTTGGGCCTGGCGTGGCGCCATGTGGGAAAGGGTAGTTTTGAGGCTGAAGGCAGCAGGAAAGCCTGCAGCCCCCAGGTGTGTGGGGCTACGCAAGCGGTTCCCAAAGAGCTTTAGAACAAGGCATAGTTTTCCCTGCTGGCTCTTTGGGCGTGGGACCAACCTCCAGACATATGGCCATTTTTGGGCCTGGCGCGGCGCCAAGTGCGAAAGGGTTCTTCTGAGGCTGAAGAGAGCAGGAAAGCCTGCAGCCCCCAGGTGTGTGGGGCTACGCAAGCGGTTCCCAAAGAACTTCAGAACAAGGCATAGTTTTCCCTGCTGGCTCTTTGGGAAAGGGACCAGTCTCCAGACATATGGCCATTTTTGGGCCTGGAGCAGCGCCACGTGGGAAAGGGTGGTTTTGAGGCTGAAAGCGCGAGAAAAGCCTGAAGCCCCCAGTTTGTGTGGGGCTACGCAAGCGGTTCCCAAAGAGCTTTAGAACAAGGCATAGTTTTCCCTGCTGGCTCTTTGGGCGTGGGACCAACCTCCAGACATATGGCCATTTTTCTGCCTGGCGTGACGCCATGTGGGAAAGAGAGGTTTTGAGGCTAAAAGCGCGAGAAAAAGCTGCAGCTCCCAGGTCCGTGGGGCTACGCAAGAGGTTCCCAAAGAGCTTTAGAACAAGGCATAGTTTTCCCTGCTGGCTCTTTGGGAAAGGGACCGGTCTCCAGACATGTGGCCATTTTTGGGCCTGGCACGGGGCCAAGTGGGAAAGGGTGGTTTTGAGGCTGAAGGCAGCAGGAAAGCCTGCAGCCCCCAGCTGTGTGGGGCTACGCAAGCGGTTCCCAAAGAGCTTTAGAACAAGGCATAGTTTTCCCTGCTGGCTCTTTGGGCGTGGGACCAGTCTCCAGACATATGGCCATTTTTGGGCCTGGCGCGGCGCCAAGTGGGAAAGGGTGGTTTTGAAGCTGAAGGCAGCAGGAAAGCCTGCAGCCCCCAGATTTTTGGGGCTACGCAAGAGGTTCCCAAAGAGCTTTAGAACAAGGCATATTTTTCCCTGCTGGCTCTTTGGGCGTGGGACCAACCTGCAGACATATGGCCATTTTTGTGCCTGGCGTGGCGCCATGTGGGAAAGGGTGGTTTTTAGGCTGAAGGCAGCAGGAAAGCCTGCAGCCCCCAGGTGTGTGGGGCTACGCAAGCGGTTCCCAAAGAGCTTTAGAACAAGGCATAGTTTTCCCTGCTGGCTCTTTGGGCGTGGGACCAGTCTCCAGACATATGGCCATTTTTGGGCCTGGCGTGGCGCCATGTGGGAAAGGGTGCTTTTGAGGCTGAAAGCGCAAGAAAAGCCTGCAGCCCCCAGTTTGTGTGGGGCTATGCAAGCGGTTCCCAAAGAGCTTTAGAATAAGGCATAGTTTTCCCTGCTGGCTCTTTGGGCGTGGGACCAGTTTCCAGACATATGGCCATTTTTGGGCCTGGCGCGGCGCCAAGTGCGAAAGGGTTCTTCTGAGGCTGAAGAGAGCAGGAAAGCCTGCAGCCCCCAGGTGTGTGGGGCTACGCAAGCGGTTCCCAAAGAGCTTTAGAACAAGGCATAGTTTTCCCTGCTGGCTCTTTGGGCGTGGGACCAGTCTCCAGACATATGGCCATTTTTGTGCCTGGCGTGACGCCATGTGGGAAAGGGTGGTTTTGAGGCTGAAGGCAGCAGGAAAGCCTGCAGCCCCCAGTTTGTGTGGGGCTACGCAAGCGGTTCCCAAAGAGCTTTAGAACAAGGCATAGTTTTCCCTGCTGGCTCTTTGGGAAAGGGACCAGTCTCCAGACATATGGCCATTTTTGTGCCTGGCGCGGCGCCAAGTGGGAAAGGGTGGTTTTGAGGCTGAAGGCAGCAGGAAAGCCTGCAGCCCCCAGTTTGTGTGGGGCTACGCAAGCGGTTCCCAAAGAGCTTTAGAACAAGGCATAGTTTTCCCTGCTGGCTCTTTGGGCGTGGGACCAACCTCCAGGCATATGGCCATTTTTGGGCCTGGCGTGACGCCATGAGGGAAAGGGTGGTTTTGAGGATGAAGGCAGCAGGAAAGCCTGCAGCCCCCAGGTGTGTGGGGCTACGCAAGCGGTTCCCAAAGAGCTTTAGAACAAGGCATAGTTTTCCCTGCTGGCTCTTTGGGCGTGGGACCAACCTCCAGACATATGGCCATTTTTGGGCGTGGCGCGGCGTTAAGTGGGAAAGGGTGGTTTTGAGGCTGAAGGCAGCAGGAAAGCCTGCAGCCCCCAGCTGTGTGGGGCTACGCAAGCGGTTCCCAAAGAGCTTTAGAACAAGGCATAGTTTTCCCTGCTGGCTCTTTGGGCGTGGGACCAGTCTCCAGACATATGGCCATTTTTGGGCCTGGCGCGGCGCCAAGTGGGAAAGGGTGGTTTTGAGGCTGAAGGCAGCAGGAAAGCCTGCAGCCCCCAGTTTGTGTGGGGCTACGCAAGCGGTTCCCAAAGAGCTTTAGAACAAGGCATAGTTTTCCCTGCTGGCTCTTTGGGCGTGGGACCAACCTCCAGACATATGGCCATTTTTGGGCCTGGCGTGGCGCCATGTGGGAAAGGGTGGTTTTGAGGCTGAAGGCAGCAGGAAAGCCTGCAGCCCCCAGGTGTGTGGGGCTACGCAAGCGGTTCCCAAAGAGCTTTAGAACAAGGCATAGTTTTCCCTGCTGGCTCTTTGGGCGTGGGACCAATCTCCAGAAATATGGCCATTTTTGTGGCTGGCGCGGCGCCAAGTGGGAAAGGGTGCTTTTGAGGCTGAAGGCAGCAGGAAAGCCTGCAGCCCCGAGGTCTGTGGGGCCACGCAAGCGGTTCCCAAAGAACTTCAGAACAAGGCATAGTTTTCCCTGCTGGCTCTTTGGGAAAGGGACCAGTCTCCAGACATATGGCCATTTTTGGGCCTGGAGCAGCGCCACGTGGGAAAGGGTGGTTTTGAGGCTGAAAGCGCGAGAAAAGCCTGCAGCCCCCAGTTTGTGTGGGGCTACGCAAGCGGTTCCCAAAGAGCTTTAGAATAAGGCATAGTTTTCCCTGCTGGCTCTTTGGGCGTGGGACCAGTCTCCAGACATATGGCCATTTTTGGGCCTGGCACGGCGCCAAGTGGGAAAGGGTGCTTTTGAGGCTGAAAGCGCAAGAAAAGCCTGCAGCCCCCAGTTTGTGTGGGGCTATGCAAGCGGTTCCCAAAGAGCTTTAGAATAAGGCATAGTTTGCCCTGCTGGCTCTTTGGGCGTGGGACCAGTTTCCAGACATATGGCCATTTTTGGGCCTGGCGCGGCGCCAAGTGCGAAAGGGTTCTTCTGAGGCTGAAGAGAGCAGGAAAGCCTGCAGCCCCCAGGTGTGTGGGGCTACGCAAGCGGTTCCCAAAGAGCTTTAGAACAAGGCATAGTTTTCCCTGCTGGCTCTTTGGGCGTGGGACCAGTCTCCAGACATATGGCCATTTTTGGGCCTGGCGTGACGCCATGTGGGAAAGGGTGGTTTTGAGGCTGAAGGCAGCAGGAAAGCCTGCAGCCCCCAGTTTGTGTGGGGCTACGCAAGCGGTTCCCAAAGAGCTTTAGAACAAGGCATAGTTTTCCCTGCTGGCTCTTTGGGAAAGGGACCAGTCTCCAGACATATGGCCATTTTTGTGCCTGGCGCGGCGCCAAGTGGGAAAGGGTGGTTTTGAGGCTGAAGGCAGCAGGAAAGCCTGCAGCCCCCAGTTTGTGTGGGGCTACGCAAGCGGTTCCCAAAGAGCTTTAGAACAAGGCATAGTTTTCCCTGCTGGCTCTTTGGGCGTGGGACCAACCTCCAGGCATATGGCCATTTTTGGGCCTGGCGTGACGCCATGAGGGAAAGGGTGGTTTTGAGGCTGAAGGCAGCAGGAAAGCCTGCAGCCCCCAGGTGTGTGGGGCTACGCAAGCGGTTCCCAAAGAGCTTTAGAACAAGGCATAGTTTTCCCTGCTGGCTCTTTGGGCGTGGGACCAACCTCCAGACATATGGCCATTTTTGGGCGTGGCGCGGCGTTAAGTGGGAAAGGGTGGTTTTGAGGCTGAAGGCAGCAGGAAAGCCTGCAGCCCCCAGCTGTGTGGGGCTACGCAAGCGGTTCCCAAAGAGCTTTAGAACAAGGCATAGTTTTCCCTGCTGGCTCTTTGGGCGTGGGACCAGTCTCCAGACATATGGCCATTTTTGGGCCTGGCGCGGCGCCAAGTGGGAAAGGGTGGTTTTGAGGCTGAAGGCAGCAGGAAAGCCTGCAGCCCCCAGTTTGTGTGGGGCTACGCAAGCGGTTCCCAAAGAGCTTTAGAACAAGGCATAGTTTTCCCTGCTGGCTCTTTGGGCGTGGGACCAACCTCCAGACATATGGCCATTTTTGGGCCTGGCGTGGCGCCATGTGGGAAAGGGTGGTTTTGAGGCTGAAGGCAGCAGGAAAGCCTGCAGCCCCCAGGTGTGTGGGGCTACGCAAGCGGTTCCCAAAGAGCTTTAGAACAAGGCATAGTTTTCCCTGCTGGCTCTTTGGGCGTGGGACCAATCTCCAGAAATATGGCCATTTTTGTGGCTGGCGCGGCGCCAAGTGGGAAAGGGTGCTTTTGAGGCTGAAGGCAGCAGGAAAGCCTGCAGCCCCGAGGTCTGTGGGGCCACGCAAGCGGTTCCCAAAGAACTTCAGAACAAGGCATAGTTTTCCCTGCTGGCTCTTTGGGAAAGGGACCAGTCTCCAGACATATGGCCATTTTTGGGCCTGGAGCAGCGCCACGTGGGAAAGGGTGGTTTTGAGGCTGAAAGCGCGAGAAAAGCCTGCAGCCCCCAGTTTGTGTGGGGCTACGCAAGCGGTTCCCAAAGAGCTTTAGAACAAGGCATAGTTTTCCCTGTTGGCTCTTTGGGTGTGGGACCAGTCTCCAGACATATGGTCATTTTTGGGCCTGGCGCGGTGCCAAGTGGGAAAGGGTGGTTTTGAGGCTGAAGGCAGCAGGAAAGCCTGTATCCCCCAGGTGTGTGGGGCTACGCAAGCGGTTCCCAAAGAGCTTTAGAAAAAGCCATATTTTTCCCTGCTGGCTCTTTGGGCATGGAACCAATCTCCAGACATATGGCCATTTTTGGGCCTGGCGCGGCGCCAAGTGCGAAAGGGTTCTTCTGAGGCTGAAGGCAGCAGGAAAGCCTGCAGCCCCCAGGTGTGTGGGGCTACGCAAGCGGTTCCCAAAGAGCTTTAGAACAAGGCATAGTTTTCCCTGCTGGCTCTTTGGGCGTGGGACCAACCTCCAGACATATGGCCATTTTTGGGCCTGGCGTGACGCCATGTGGGAAAGGGTGGTTTTGAGGCTGAAGGCAGCAGGAAAGCCTGCAGCCCCCAGGTGTGTGGGGCTACGCAAGCGGTTCCCAAAGAGCTTTAGAACAAGGCATAGTTTTCCCTGCTGGCTCTTTGGGAAAGGGACCAGTCTCCAGACATATGGCCATTTTTGGGCCTGGCGCGGCACCAAGTGGGAAAGGGTGGTTTTGAGGCTGAAGGCAGCAGGAAAGCCTGCAGCCCCCAGGTCTGTGGGGCTACGCAAGCGGTTCCCAAAGAGCTTTAGAACAAGGCATAGTTTTCCCTGCTGGCTCTTTGGGCGTGGGACCAGTCTCCAGACATATGGCCATTTTTGGGCCTGGCGCGGGGCCAAATGGGAAAGGGGTGTTTTGAGGCTGAAGGCAGCAGGAAAGCCTGCAGCCCCCAGGTGTGTGGGGCTACGCAAGCTGTTCCCAAATAGATTTAGAACAAGGCATAGTTTTCCCTGCTGGCTCTTTGGGCGTGGGACCAGTCTCCAGACATATGGCCATTTTTGGGCCTGGCGCGGCGCCATGTGGGAAAGGGTGGTTTTGAGGCTGAAGGCAGCAGGAATGCCTGCAGCCCCCAGGTGTGTGGGCTATGCAAGCGGTTCCCAAAGAGCTTTAGAACAAGGCATAGTTTTCCCTGCTGGCTCTTTGGGCGTGGGACCAGTCTCCAGACATATGGCCATTTTTGGGCCTGGCGCGGCGCCAAGTGGGAAAGGGTGGTTTTGAGGCTGAAGGCAGCAGGAAAGCCTGCAGCCCCCAGGTGTGTGGGGCTACGCAAGCGGTTCCCAAAGAGCTTTAGAACAAGGCATAGTTTTCCCTGCTGGCTCTTTGGGCATGGAACCAATCTCCAGACATATGTCCATTTTTGGGCCTGGCGCGGCGCCAAGTGCGAAAGGGTTCTTCTGAGGCTGAAGAGAGCAGGAAAGCCTGCAGCCCCCAGGTGTGTGGGGCTACGCAAGCGGTTCCCAAAGAGCTTTAGAACAAGGCATAGTTTTCCCTGCTGGCTCTTTGGGCGTGGGACCAGCCTCCAGACATATGGCCATTTTTGGGCCTGGCGTGACGCCATGTGGGAAAGGGTGGTTTTGAGGCTGAAGGCAGCAGGAAAGCCTGCAGCCCGCAGGTGTGTGGGGCTACGCAAGCGGTTCCCAAAGAGCTTTAGAACAAGGCATAGTTTTCCCTGCTGGCTCTTTGGGCTTGGGACCAACCTCCAGACATATGGCCATTTTTGTGCCTGGCGCGGCACCAAGTGGGAAAGGGTGGTTTTGAGGCTGAAGGCAGCAGGAAAGCCTGCAGCCCCCAGGTGTGTGGGGCTACGCAAGCGGTTCCCAAAGAGCTTTAGAACAAGGCATAGTTTTCCCTGCTGGCTCTTAGGGAAAGGGACCAATCTCCAGACATATGGCCATTTTTGTGCCTGGCGCATCGCCAAGTGGGAAATGGTGGTTTTGAGGCTGAAAGCGCAAGAAAAGCCTGCAGCCCCCAGGTGTGTTGGGCTACGCCAGCGATTCCAAAAGAGCTTTAGAATAAGACATAGTTTTCCCTGCTGGCTCTTTGGGCGTGGGACCAGTCTCCAGACATATGGCCATTTTTGGGCCTGGCGCGGCGCCAAGTGCGAAAGGGTTCTTCTGAGGCTGAAGGCAGCAGGAAAGCCTGCAGCCCCCAGGTGTGTGGGGCTACGCAAGCGGTTCCCAAAGAGCTTTAGAACAAGGCATAGTTTTCCCTGCTGGCTCTTTGGGCCTGGGACCAATCTCCAGAAATATGACCATTTTTGGTCCTGGAGCAGCGCCAAGTGGGAAAGGGTGGTTTTGAGGCTGAAAGCGCGAGAAAAGCCTGCAGCCCCCAGTTTGTGTGCGGCTACGCAAGCGGTTCCCAAAGAGCTTTAGAGCAAGGCATAGTTTTCCCTGCTGGCTCTTTGGGCGTGGGACCAACCTCCAGAAATATGGCCATTTTTGTGCCTGGCGTGATGCCATGAGGGAAAAGGTGGTTTTGAGGCTGAAAGCGCGAGAAAAGCCTGCAGCCCCCAGGTGTGTGGGGCTACGCAAGCGGTTCCCAAAGAGCTTTAGAACAAGGCATAGTTTTCCCTGCTGGCTCTTTGGGCGTGGGACCAGTCTCCAGACATATGGCCATTTTTGGGCCTGGCACGGCGCCAAGTGGGAAAGAGTGGTTTTGAGGCTGAAGGCAGCAGGAAAGCCTGCAGCCCCCAGTTTGTGTGGGGCTACGCAAGCGGTTCCCAAAGAGCTTTAGAACAAGGCATAGTTTTCCCTGCTGGCTCTTTGGGCGTGGGACCAATCTCCAGAAATATGGCCATATTTATGCCTGGCTTGGCGCCAAGTGGGAAAGGGTGCTTTTGAGGCTGAAGAGAGCAGGAAAGCCTGCAGCCCCCAGGTGTGTGGGGCTACGCAAGCGGTTCCCAAAGAGCTTTAGAACAAGGCATAGTTTTCCCTGCTGGCTCTTTGGGCGTGGGACCAACCTCCAGACATATGGCCATTTTTGTGCCTGGCGTGACGCCATGTGGGAAAGGGTGGTTTTGAGGCTGAAGGCAGCAGGAAAGCCTGCAGCCCCCAGGTCTGTGGGTCACGCAAGCGGTTCCCAAAGAACTTTAGAACAAGGCATAGTTTTCCCTGCTGGCTCTTTGGGCGTGGGACCAGTCTCCAGACATATGGCCATTTTTGGTCCTGGAGCAGCGCCAAGTGGAAAAGGGTGGTTTTGAGGCTGAAAGCGCGAGAAAAGCCTGCAGCCCCAGGTTTGTGTGGGGCTACGCAAGCGGTTCCCAAAGAGCTTTAGAACAAGGCATAGTTTTCCCTGCTGGCTCTTTGGGCGTGGGACCAGTCTCCAGACATATGACCATTTTTGGGCCTGGCGCGGCGCCAAGTGGGAAAGGGTGGTTTTGAGGCTGAAGGCAGCAGGAAAGCCTGCAGCCCCCAGGTGTGTGGGGCTACGCAAGCGGTTCCCAAAGAGCTTTAGAACAAGGCATAGTTTTCCCTGCTGGCTCTTTGGGCGTGGGACCAGTCTCCAGACATATGGCCATTTTTGGGCCTGGCGCGGCGCCAAGTGCGAAAGGGTGGTTTTGAGGCTGAAGGCAGCAGGAAAGCCCTGCAGCTCTTAGGTGTGTGGGGCTACGCAAGCGGTTCCCAAAGAGCTTTAGAACAATGCATAGTTTTCCCTTCTGTCTCTTTGGGCATGGGACCAGTCTCCAGACATATGGCCATTTTTGTGCCTGGCATGACGCCATGTGGGAAAGGGTGGTTTTGAGGCTGAAAGCGCAAGAAAAGCCTGCAGCCCCCAGTTTGTGTGGGGCTACGCAAGCGGTTCCCAAAGAGCTTTAGAACAAGGCATAGTTTTCCCTGCTGGCTCTTTGGGCGTGGGACCAGTCTCCAGCCATATGGCCATTTTTGGGCCTGGCGCGGCGCCAAGTGGGAAAGGGTGGTTTTGAGGCTGAAGGCAGCAGGAAAGCCTGCAGCCCCCAGGTGTGTGGGGCTACGCAAGCGGTTCCCAAAGAGCTTTAGAACAAGGCATAGTTTTCCCTGCTGGCTCTTTGGGCGTGGGACCAGTCTCCAGACATATGGCCATTTTTGGGCCTGGCGCGGCGCCAAGTGCGAAAGGGTTCTTCTGAGGCTGAAGAGAGCAGGAAAGCCTGCAGCCCCCAGGTCTGTGGGGCTACGCAAGAGGTTCCCAAAGAGCTTTAGAACAAGGCATAGTTTTCCCTGCTGGCTCTTTGGGCGTGGGACCAACCTCCAGACATATGGCCATTTTTCTGCCTGGCGTGACGCCATGTGGGAAAGAGAGGTTTTGAGGCTAAAAGCGCGAGAAAAAGCTGCAGCTCCCAGGTCCGTGGGGCTACGCAAGAGGTTCCCAAAGAGCTTTAGAACAAGGCATAGTTTTCCCTGCTGGCTCTTTGGGAAAGGGACCGGTCTCCAGACATGTGGCCATTTTTGGGCCTGGCACGGGGCCAAGTGGGAAAGGGTGGTTTTGAGGCTGAAGGCAGCAGGAAAGCCTGCAGCCCCCAGGTGTGTGGGGCTACGCAAGCGGTTCCCAAAGAGCTTTAGAACAAGGCATAGTTTTCCCTGCTGGCTCTTTGGGCGTGGGACCAGTCTCCAGACATATGGCCATTTTTGGGCCTGGCGCGGGGCCAAGTGGGAAAGGGTGGTTTTGAAGCTGAAGGCAGCAGGAAAGCCTGCAGCCCCCAGGTGTGTGGGGCTACGCAAGAGGTTCCCAAAGAGCTTTAGAACAAGGCATAGTTTTCCCTGCTGGCTCTTTGGGCGTGGGACCAACCTGCAGACATATGGCCATTTTTGTGCCTGGCGTGGCGCCATGTGGGAAAGGGTGGTTTTTAGGCTGAAGGCAGCAGGAAAGCCTGCAGCCCCCAGGTGTGTGGGGCTACGCAAGCGGTTCCCAAAGAGCTTCAGAACAAGGCATAGTTTTCCCTCCTGGCTCTTTGGGCGTGGGACCAGTCTCCAGACATATGGCCATTTTTGGGCCTGGCACGGCGCCAAGTGGGAAAGGGTGCTTTTGAGGCTGAAAGCGCAAGAAAAGCCTGCAGCCCCCAGTTTGTGTGGGGCTATGCAAGCGGTTCCCAAAGAGCTTTAGAATAAGGCATAGTTTTCCCTGCTGGCTCTTTGGGCGTGGGACCAGTTTCCAGACATATGGCCATTTTTGGGCCTGGCGCGGCGCCAAGTGCGAAAGGGTTCTTCTGAGGCTGAAGAGAGCAGGAAAGCCTGCAGCCCCCAGGTGTGTGGGGCTACGCAAGCGGTTCCCAAAGAGCTTTAGAACAAGGCATAGTTTTCCCTGCTGGCTCTTTGGGCGTGGGACCAGTCTCCAGACATATGGCCATTTTTGTGCCTGGCGTGACGCCATGTGGGAAAGGGTGGTTTTGAGGCTGAAGGCAGCAGGAAAGCCTGCAGCCCCCAGTTTGTGTGGGGCTACGCAAGCGGTTCCCAAAGAGCTTTAGAACAAGGCATAGTTTTCCCTGCTGCCTCTTTGGGAAAGGGACCAGTCTCCAGACATATGGCCATTTTTGTGCCTGGCGCGGCGCCAAGTGGGAAAGGGTGGTTTTGAGGCTGAAGGCAGCAGGAAAGCCTGCAGCCCCCAGTTTGTGTGGGGCTACGCAAGCGGTTCCCAAAGAGCTTTAGAACAAGGCATAGTTTTCCCTGCTGGCTCTTTGGGCGTGGGACCAATCTCCAGACATATGGCCATTTTTGGGCCTGGCGTGACGCCATGAGGGAAAGGGTGGTTTTGAGGCTGAAGGCAGCAGGAAAGCCTGCAGCCCCCAGGTGTGTGGGGCTACGCAAGCGGTTCCCAAAGAGCTTTAGAACAAGGCATAGTTTTCCCTGCTGGCTCTTTGGGCGTGGGACCAACCTCCAGACATATGGCCATTTTTGGGCGTGGCGCGGCGTTAAGTGGGAAAGGGTGGTTTTGAGGCTGAAGGCAGCAGGAAAGCCTGCAGCCCCCAGCTGTGTGGGGCTACGCAAGCGGTTCCCAAAGAGCTTTAGAACAAGGCATAGTTTTCCCTGCTGGCTCTTTGGGCGTGGGACCAGTCTCCAGACATATGGCCATTTTTGGGCCTGGCGCGGCGCCAAGTGGGAAAGGGTGGTTTTGAGGCTGAAGGCAGCAGGAAAGCCTGCAGCCCCCAGTTTGTGTGGGGCTACGCAAGCGGTTCCCAAAGAGCTTTAGAACAAGGCATAGTTTTCCCTGCTGGCTCTTTGGGCGTGGGACCAGTCTCCAGACATATGGCCATTTTTGGGCCTGGCGTGGCGCCATGTGGGAAAGGGTAGTTTTGAGGCTGAAGGCAGCAGGAAAGCCTGCAGCCCCCAGGTGTGTGGGGCTACGCAAGCGGTTCCCAAAGAGCTTTAGAACAAGGCATAGTTTTCCCTGCTGGCTCTTTGGGCGTGGGACCAGTCTCCAGCCATATGGCCATTTTTGGGCCTGGCGCGGCGCCAAGTGCGAAAGGGTTCTTCTGAGGCTGAAGAGAGCAGGAAAGCCTGCAGCCCCCAGGTGTGTGGGGCTACGCAAGCGGTTCCCAAAGAACTTCAGAACAAGGCATAGTTTTCCCTGCTGGCTCTTTGGGAAAGGGACCAGTCTCCAGACATATGGCCATTTTTGGGCCTGGAGCAGCGCCACGTGGGAAAGGGTGGTTTTGAGGCTGAAAGCGCGAGAAAAGCCTGAAGCCCCCAGTTTGTGTGGGGCTACGCAAGCGGTTCCCAAAGAGCTTTAGAACAAGGCATAGTTTTCCCTGCTGGCTCTTTGGGCGTGGGACCAACCTCCAGACATATGGCCATTATTCTGCCTGGCGTGACGCCATGTGGGAAAGAGAGGTTTTGAGGCTAAAAGCGCGAGAAAAAGCTGCAGCTCCCAGGTCCGTGGGGCTACGCAAGAGGTTCCCAAAGAGCTTTAGAACAAGGCATAGTTTTC
The DNA here is from genome assembly GCF_963924245.1 of Chroicocephalus ridibundus. Classification (NCBI taxonomy): domain Eukaryota; kingdom Metazoa; phylum Chordata; class Aves; order Charadriiformes; family Laridae; genus Chroicocephalus; species Chroicocephalus ridibundus. The sequence goes on from NW_026961207.1 coordinate 126,446, forward strand.
CCTGCTGGCTCTTTGGGAAAGGGACCGGTCTCCAGACATGTGGCCATTTTTGGGCCTGGCACGGGGCCAAGTGGGAAAGGGTGGTTTTGAGGCTGAAGGCAGCAGGAAAGCCTGCAGCCCCCAGGAGTGTGGGGCTACGCAAGCGGTTCCCAAAGAGCTTTAGAACAAGGCATAGTTTTCCCTGCTGGCTCTTTGGGCGTGGGACCAGTCTCCAGACATATGGCCATTTTTGGGCCTGGCGCGGGGCCAAGTGGTAAAGGGTGGTTTTGAAGCTGAAGGCAGCAGGAAAGCCTGCAGCCCCCAGATTTTTGGGGCTACGCAAGAGGTTCCCAAAGAGCTTTAGAACAAGGCATATTTTTCCCTGCTGGCTCTTTGGGCGTGGGACCAACCTGCAGACATATGGCCATTTTTGTGCCTGGCGTGGCGCCATGTGGGAAAGGGTGGTTTTTAGGCTGAAGGCAGCAGGAAAGCCTGCAGCCCCCAGGTGTGTGGGGCTACGCAAGCGGTTCCCAAAGAGCTTTAGAACAAGGCATAGTTTTCCCTGCTGGCTCTTTGGGCGTGGGACCAGTCTCCAGACATGTGGCCATTTTTGGGCCTGGCACGGGGCCAAGTGGGAAAGGGTGGTTTTGAGGCTGAAGGCAGCAGGAAAGCCTGCAGCCCCCAGGAGTGTGGGGCTACGCAAGCGGTTCCCAAAGAGCTTTAGAACAAGGCATAGTTTTCCCTGCTGGCTCTTTGGGCGTGGGACCAGTCTCCAGACATATGGCCATTTTTGGGCCTGGCGCGGGGCCAAGTGGTAAAGGGTGGTTTTGAAGCTGAAGGCAGCAGGAAAGCCTGCAGCCCCCAGATTTTTGGGGCTACGCAAGAGGTTCCCAAAGAGCTTTAGAACAAGGCATATTTTTCCCTGCTGGCTCTTTGGGCGTGGGACCAACCTGCAGACATATGGCCATTTTTGTGCCTGGCGTGGCGCCATGTGGGAAAGGGTGGTTTTTAGGCTGAAGGCAGCAGGAAAGCCTGCAGCCCCCAGGTGTGTGGGGCTACGCAAGCGGTTCCCAAAGAGCTTTAGAACAAGGCATAGTTTTCCCTGCTGGCTCTTTGGGCGTGGGACCAGTCTCCAGACATATGGCCATTTTTGGGCCTGGCACGGCGCCAAGTGGGAAAGGGTGCTTTTGAGGCTGAAAGCGCAAGAAAAGCTTGCAGCCCCCAGTTTGTGTGGGGCTATGCAAGCGGTTCCCAAAGAGCTTTAGAATAAGGCATAGTTTTCCCTGCTGGCTCTTTGGGCGTGGCACCAGTTTCCAGACATATGGCCATTTTTGGGCCTGGCGCGGCGCCAAGTGCGAAAGGGTTCTTCTGAGACTGAAGAGAGCAGGAAAGCCTGCAGCCCCCAGGTGTGTGGGGCTACGCAAGCGGTTCCCAAAGAGCTTTAGAACAAGGCATAGTTTTCCCTGCTGGCTCTTTGGGCGTGGGACCAGTCTCCAGACATATGGCCATTTTTGTGCCTGGCGTGACGCCATGTGGGAAAGGGTGGTTTTGAGGCTGAAGGCAGCAGGAAAGCCTGCAGCCCCCAGTTTGTGTGGGGCTACGCAAGCGGTTCCCAAAGAGCTTTAGAACAAGGCATAGTTTTCCCTGCTGGCTCTTTGGGAAAGGGACCAGTCTCCAGACATATGGCCATTTTTGTGCCTGGCGCGGCGCCAAGTGGGAAAGGGTGGTTTTGAGGCTGAAGGCAGCAGGAAAGCCTGCAGCCCCCAGTTTGTGTGGGGCTACGCAAGCGGTTCCCAAAGAGCTTTAGAACAAGGCATAGTTTTCCCTGCTGGCTCTTTGGGCGTGGGACCAACCTCCAGACATATGGCCATTTTTGGGCCTGGCGTGACGCCATGAGGGAAAGGGTGGTTTTGAGGCTGAAGGCAGCAGGAAAGCCTGCAGCCCCCAGGTGTGTGGGGCTACGCAAGCGGTTCCCAAAGAGCTTTAGAACAAGGCATAGTTTTCCCTGCTGGCTCTTTGGGCGTGGGACCAACCTCCAGACATATGGCCATTTTTGGGCGTGGCGCGGCGTTAAGTGGGAAAGGGTGGTTTTGAGGCTGAAGGCAGCAGGAAAGCCTGCAGCCCCCAGCTGTGTGGGGCTACGCAAGCGGTTCCCAAAGAGCTTTAGAACAAGGCATAGTTTTCCCTGCTGGCTCTTTGGGCGTGGGACCAGTCTCCAGACATATGGCCATTTTTGGGCCTGGCGCGGCGCCAAGTGGGAAAGGGTGGTTTTGAGGCTGAAGGCAGCAGGAAAGCCTGCAGCCCCCAGTTTGTGTGGGGCTACACAAGCGGTTCCCAAAGAGCTTTAGAACAAGGCATAGTTTTCCCTGCTGGCTCTTTGGGCGTGGGACCAACCTCCAGACATATGGCCATTTTTGGGCCTGGCGTGGCGCCATGTGGGAAAGGGTGGTTTTGAGGCTGAAGGCAGCAGGAAAGCCTGCAGCCCCCAGGTGTGTGGGGCTACGCAAGCGGTTCCCAAAGAGCTTTAGAACAAGGCATAGTTTTCCCTGCTGGCTCTTTGGGCGTGGGACCAGTCTCCAGACATATGGCCATTTTTGGGCCTGGCACGGCGCCAAGTGGGAAAGGGTGCTTTTGAGGCTGAAAGCGCAAGAAAAGCTTGCAGCCCCCAGTTTGTGTGGGGCTATGCAAGCGGTTCCCAAAGAGCTTTAGAATAAGGCATAGTTTTCCCTGCTGGCTCTTTGGGCGTGGGACCAGTTTCCAGACATATGGCCATTTTTGGGCCTGGCGCGGCGCCAAGTGCGAAAGGGTTCTTCTGAGGCTGAAGAGAGCAGGAAAGCCTGCAGCCCCCAGGTGTGTGGGGCTACGCAAGCGGTTCCCAAAGAGCTTTAGAACAAGGCATAGTTTTCCCTGCTGGCTCTTTGGGCGTGGGACCAGTCTCCAGACATATGGCCATTTTTGTGCCTGGCGTGACGCCATGTGGGAAAGGGTGGTTTTGAGGCTGAAGGCAGCAGGAAAGCCTGCAGCCCCCAGTTTGTGTGGGGCTACGCAAGCGGTTCCCAAAGAGCTTTAGAACAAGGCATAGTTTTCCCTGCTGGCTCTTTGGGAAAGGGACCAGTCTCCAGACATATGGCCATTTTTGTGCCTGGCGCGGCGCCAAGTGGGAAAGGGTGGTTTTGAGGCTGAAGGCAGCAGGAAAGCCTGCAGCCCCCAGTTTGTGTGGGGCTACGCAAGCGGTTCCCAAAGAGCTTTAGAACAAGGCATAGTTTTCCCTGCTGGCTCTTTGGGCGTGGGACCAACCTCCAGACATATGGCCATTTTTGGGCCTGGCGTGACGCCATGAGGGAAAGGGTGGTTTTGAGGCTGAAGGCAGCAGGAAAGCCTGCAGCCCCCAGGTGTGTGGGGCTACGCAAGCGGTTCCCAAAGAGCTTTAGAACAAGGCATAGTTTTCCCTGCTGGCTCTTTGGGCGTGGGACCAACCTCCAGACATATGGCCATTTTTGGGCGTGGCGCGGCGTTAAGTGGGAAAGGGTGGTTTTGAGGCTGAAGGCAGCAGGAAAGCCTGCAGCCCCCAGCTGTGTGGGGCTACGCAAGCGGTTCCCAAAGAGCTTTAGAACAAGGCATAGTTTTCCCTGCTGGCTCTTTGGGCGTGGGACCAGTCTCCAGACATATGGCCATTTTTGGGCCTGGCGCGGCGCCAAGTGGGAAAGGGTGGTTTTGAGGCTGAAGGCAGCAGGAAAGCCTGCAGCCCCCAGTTTGTGTGGGGCTACGCAAGCGGTTCCCAAAGAGCTTTAGAACAAGGCATAGTTTTCCCTGCTGGCTCTTTGGGCGTGGGACCAACCTCCAGACATATGGCCATTTTTGGGCCTGGCGTGGCGCCATGTGGGAAAGGGTGGTTTTGAGGCTGAAGGCAGCAGGAAAGCCTGCAGCCCCCAGGTGTGTGGGGCTACGCAAGCGGTTCCCAAAGAGCTTTAGAACAAGGCATAGTTTTCCCTGCTGGCTCTTTGGGCGTGGGACCAACCTCCACACATATGGCCATTTTTGTGGCTGGCGCGGCGCCAAGTGGGAAAGGGTGCTTTTGAGGCTGAAGGCAGCAGGAAAGCCTGCAGCCCCCAGGTCTGTGGGGCCACGCAAGCGGTTCCCAAAGAACTTCAGAACAAGGCATAGTTTTCCCTGCTGGCTCTTTGGGAAAGGGACCAGTCTCCAGACATATGGCCATTTTTGGGCCTGGAGCAGCGCCACGTGGGAAAGGGTGGTTTTGAGGCTGAAAGCGCGAGAAAAGCCTGCAGCCCCCAGTTTGTGTGGGGCTACGCAAGCGGTTCCCAAAGAGCTTTAGAACAAGGCATAGTTTTCCCTGTTGGCTCTTTGGGTGTGGGACCAGTCTCCAGACATATGGTCATTTTTGGGCCTGGCGCGGTGCCAAGTGGGAAAGGGTGGTTTTGAGGCTGAAGGCAGCAGGAAAGCCTGTATCCCCCAGGTGTGTGGGGCTACGCAAGCGGTTCCCAAAGAGCTTTAGAAAAAGCCATATTTTTCCCTGCTGGCTCTTTGGGCATGGAACCAATCTCCAGACATATGGCCATTTTTGGGCCTGGCGCGGCGCCAAGTGCGAAAGGGTTCTTCTGAGGCTGAAGGCAGCAGGAAAGCCTGCAGCCCCCAGGTGTGTGGGGCTACGCAAGCGGTTCCCAAAGAGCTTTAGAACAAGGCATAGTTTTCCCTGCTGGCTCTTTGGGCGTGGGACCAACCTCCAGACATATGGCCATTTTTGGGCCTGGCGTGACGCCATGTGGGAAAGGGTGGTTTTGAGGCTGAAGGCAGCAGGAAAGCCTGCATCCCCCAGGTGTGTGGGGCTACGCAAGCGGTTCCCAAAGAGCTTTAGAACAAGGCATAGTTTTCCCTGCTGGCTCTTTGGGCGTGGGACCAGTCTCCAGACATATGGCCATTTTTGGGCCTGGCGCGGCACCAAGTGGGAAAGGGTGGTTTTGAGGCTGAAGGCAGCAGGAAAGCCTGCAGCCCCCAGGTCTGTGGGGCTACGCAAGCGGTTCCCAAAGAGCTTTAGAACAAGGCATAGTTTTCCCTGCTGGCTCTTTGGGCGTGGGACCAGTCTCCAGACATATGGCCATTTTTGGGCCTGGTGCGGGGCCAAATGGGAAAGGGGTGTTTTGAGGCTGAAGGCAGCAGGAAAGCCTGCAGCCCCCAGGTGTGTGGGGCTACGCAAGCTGTTCCCAAATAGATTTAGAACAAGGCATAGTTTTCCCTGCTGGCTCTTTGGGCGTGGGACCAGTCTCCAGACATATGGCCATTTTTGGGCCTGGCGCGGCGCCATGTGGGAAAGGGTGGTTTTGAGGCTGAAGGCAGCAGGAATGCCTGCAGCCCCCAGGTGTGTGGGGCTATGCAAGCGGTTCCCAAAGAGCTTTAGAACAAGGCATAGTTTTCCCTGCTGGCTCTTTGGGCGTGGGACCAGTCTCCAGACATATGGCCATTTTTGGGCCTGGCGCGGCGCCAAGTGGGAAAGGGTGGTTTTGAGGCTGAAGGCAGCAGGAAAGCCTGCAGCCCCCAGGTGTGTGGGGCTACGCAAGCGGTTCCCAAAGAGCTTTAGAACAAGGCATAGTTTTCCCTGCTGGCTCTTTGGGCATGGAACCAATCTCCAGACATATGTCCATTTTTGGGCCTGGCGCGGCTCCAAGTGCGAAAGGGTTCTTCTGAGGCTGAAGAGAGCAGGAAAGCCTGCAGCCCCCAGGTGTGTGGGGCTACGCAAGCGGTTCCCAAAGAGCTTTAGAACAAGGCATAGTTTTCCCTGCTGGCTCTTTGGGCGTGGGACCAGCCTCCAGACATATGGCCATTTTTGGGCCTGGCGTGACGCCATGTGGGAAAGGGTGGTTTTGAGGCTGAAGGCAGCAGGAAAGCCTGCAGCCCGCAGGTGTGTGGGGCTACGCAAGCGGTTCCCAAAGAGCTTTAGAACAAGGCATAGTTTTCCCTGCTGGCTCTTTGGGCTTGGGACCAACCTCCAGACATATGGCCATTTTTGTGCCTGGCGCGGCACCAAGTGGGAAAGGGTGGTTTTGAGGCTGAAGGCAGCAGGAAAGCCTGCAGCCCCCAGGTGTGTGGGGCTACGCAAGCGGTTCCCAAAGAGCTTTAGAACAAGGCATAGTTTTCCCTGCTGGCTCTTAGGGAAAGGGACCAATCTCTAGACATATGGCCATTTTTGTGCCTGGCGCATCGCCAAGTGGGAAATGGTGGTTTTGAGGCTGAAAGCGCAAGAAAAGCCTGCAGCCCCCAGGTGTGTTGGGCTACGCCAGCGATTCCAAAAGAGCTTTAGAATAAGACATAGTTTTCCCTGCTGGCTCTTTGGGCGTGGGACCAGTCTCCAGACATATGGCCATTTTTGGGCCTGGCGCGGCGCCAAGTGCGAAAGGGTTCTTCTGAGGCTGAAGGCAGCAGGAAAGCCTGCAGCCCCCAGGTGTGTGGGGCTACGCAAGAGGTTCCCAAAGAGCTTTAGAACAAGGCATAGTTTTCCCTGCTGGCTCTTTGGGCGTGGGACCAACCTCCAGACATATGGCCATTTTTCTGCCTGGCGTGACGCCATGTGGGAAAGAGACGTTTTGAGGCTAAAAGCGCGAGAAAAGGCTGCAGCCCCCAGGTCCGTGGGGCTACGCAAGAGGTTCCCAAAGAGCTTTAGAACAAGGCATAGTTTTCCCTGCTGGCTCTTTGGGCGTGGGACCAATCTCCAGACATATGGCCATTTTTCTGCCTGGCGTGACGCCATGTGGGAAAGGGTGGTTTTGAGGCTGAAGGCAGCAGGAAAGCCTGCATCCCCCAGGAGTGTGGGGCTACGCAAGCGGTTCCCAAAGAGCTTTAGAACAAGGCATAGTTTTCCCTGCTGGCTCTTTGGGCGTGGGACCAGTCTCCAGACATATGGCTATTTTTGGGCCTGGCGCGGCGCCAAGTGGGAAAGGGTTGTTTTGAGGCTGAAGGCAGCAGGAAAGCCTGCAGCCCCCAGGTGTGTGGGGCTACGCAAGCGGTTCCCAAAGAGCTTTAGAACAAGGCATAGTTTTCCCTGCTGGCTCTTTGGGCGTGGGACCAGTCTCCAGACATATGGCCATTTTTGGGCCTGGCGCGGCGCCAAGTGGAAAAGCGTGTTTTTGAGGCTGAAGAGAGCAGGAAAGCCTGCAGCCCCCAGGTGTGTGGGGCTACGCAAGAGGTTCCCAAAGAGCTTTAGAACAAGGCATAGTTTTCCCTGCTGGCTCTTTGGGCGTGGGACCAACCTCCAGACATATGGCCATTTTTCTGCCTGGCGTGACGCCATGTGGGAAAGAGAGGTTTTGAGGCTAAAAGCGCGAGAAAAGGCTGCAGCTCCCAGGTCCGTGGGGCTACGCAAGCGGTTCCCAAAGAGCTTTAGAACAAGGCATAGTTTTCCCTGCTGGCTCTTTGGGAAAGGGACCGGTCTACAGACATATGGCCATTTTTGGGCCTGGCACGGGGCCAAGTGGGAAAGGGTGGTTTTGAGGCTGAAGGCAGCAGGAAAGCCTGCAGCCCCCAGGAGTGTGGGGCTACGCAAGCGGTTCCCAAAGAGCTTTAGAACAAGGCATAGTTTTCCCTGCTGGCTCTTTGGGCGTGGGACCAGTCTCCAGACATATGGCCATTTTTGGGCCTGGCGCGGCGCCAAGTGGGAAAGGGTGGTTTTGAAGCTGATGGCAGCAGGAAAGCGTGCTGCCCCCAGGTTTTTGGGGCTACGCAAGAGGTTCCCAAAGAGCTTTAGAACAAGGCATAGTTTTCCCTGCTGGCTCTTTGGGCGTGGGACCAACCTCCAGACATATGGCCATTTTTGGGCCTGGCGTGATGCCATGTGGGAAAGGGTGGTTTTGAGGCTGAAGGCAGCAGGAAAGCCTGCAGCCCACAGGTGTGTGGGGCTACGCAAGCGGTTCCCAAAGAGCTTTAGAACAAGGCATAGTTTTCCCTGCTGGCTCTTTGGGAAAGGGACCAGTCTCCAGACATATGGCCATTTTTGGGCCTGGCGCGGCACCAAGTGGGAAAGGGTGGTTTTGAGGCTGAAGGCATCAGGAAAGCCTGCAGCCCGCAGGTGTTTGGGGCTACGCAAGCGGTTCCCAAAGAGCTTTAGAACAAGGCATAGTTTTCCCTGCTGGCTCTTTGGGCGTGGGACCAGTCTCCAGACATATGGCCATTTTTGGGCCTGGCGCGGCACCAAGTGGGAAAGGGTGGTTTTGAGGCTGAAGGCAGCAGGAAAGCCTGCAGCCCCCAGGTGTGTGGGGCTACGCAAGCGTTTCCCAAAGAGCTTTAGAACAAGGCATAGTTTTCCCTGCTGGCTCTTTGGGCGTGGGACCAGTCTCCAGACATATGGCCATTTTTGGGCCTGGCGCGGCGCCAAGTGGGAAAGGGTGGTTTTGAGGCTGAAGGCAGCAGGAAAGCCTGCAGCCCCCAGGTCTGTGGGGCTACGCAAGCGGTTCCCAAAGAGCTTTAGAACAAGGCATAGTTTTCCCTGCTGGCTCTTTGGGCGTGGAACCAGTCTCCAGACATATGGCCATTTTTGGGCCTGGTGCGGGGCCAAATGGGAAAGGGGTGTTTTGAGGCTGAAGGCAGCAGGAAAGCCTGCAGCCCCCAGGTGTGTGGGGCTACGCAAGCGGTTCCCAAAGAGCTTTAGAACAAGGCATAGTTTTCCCTGCTGGCTCTTTGGGCGTGGGACCAACCTCCAGACATATGGCCATTTTTGGGCCTGGCGCGGCGCCATATGGGAAAGGGTGGTTTTGAGGCTGAAGGCAGCAGGAAAGCCTGCAGCCCCCAGGTGTGTGGGGCTACGCAAGCGGTTCCCAAAGAGCTTTAGAACAAGGCATAGTTTTCCCTGCTGGCTCTTTGGGCGTGGGACCAATCTCCAGACATATGGCCATTTTTGTGCCTGGCGTGACGCCATGTGGGAAAGGGTGGTTTTGAGGCTGAAGGCAGCAGGAAAGCCTGCAGCCCCCAGGTGTGTGGGGCTACGCAAGCGGTTCCCAAAGAGCTTTAGAACAAGGCATAATTTTCCCTGCTGGCTCTTTGGGAAAGGGACCAGTCTCCAGACATATGGCCATTTTTGGGCCTGGCGCGGCGCCAAGTGGGAAAGGGTGGTTTTGAGGCTGAAGGCAGCAGGAAAGCCTGCAGCCCCCAGGTGTGTGGGGCTACGCAAGCGGTTCCCAAAGAGCTTTAGAACAAGGCATAGTTTTCCCTGCTGGCTCTTTGGGCGTGGGACCAACCTCCAGACATATGGCCATTTTTCTGCCTGGCGTGACGCCATGTGGGAAAGAGAGGTTTTGAGGCTAAAAGCGCGAGAAAAGGCTGCAGCTCCCAGGTCCGTGGGGCTACGCAAGCGGTTCCCAAAGAGCTTTAGAACAAGGCATAGTTTTCCCTGCTGGCTCTTTGGGAAAGGGACCGGTCTACAGACATATGGCCATTTTTGGGCCTGGCACGGGGCCAAGTGGGAAAGGGTGGTTTTGAGGCTGAAGGCAGCAGGAAAGCCTGCAGCCCCCAGGAGTGTGGGGCTACGCAAGCGGTTCCCAAAGAGCTTTAGAACAAGGCATAGTTTTCCCTGCTGGCTCTTTGGGCGTGGGACCAGTCTCCAGACATATGGCCATTTTTGGGCCTGGCGCGGCGCCAAGTGGGAAAGGGTGGTTTTGAAGCTGATGGCAGCAGGAAAGCGTGCTGCCCCCAGGTTTTTGGGGCTACGCAAGAGGTTCCCAAAGAGCTTTAGAACAAGGCATAGTTTTCCCTGCTGGCTCTTTGGGCGTGGGACCAACCTCCAGACATATGGCCATTTTTGGGCCTGGCGTGATGCCATGTGGGAAAGGGTGGTTTTGAGGCTGAAGGCAGCAGGAAAGCCTGCAGCCCACAGGTGTGTGGGGCTACGCAAGCGGTTCCCAAAGAGCTTTAGAACAAGGCATAGTTTTCCCTGCTGGCTCTTTGGGAAAGGGACCAGTCTCCAGACATATGGCCATTTTTGGGCCTGGCGCGGCACCAAGTGGGAAAGGGTGGTTTTGAGGCTGAAGGCATCAGGAAAGCCTGCAGCCCGCAGGTGTTTGGGGCTACGCAAGCGGTTCCCAAAGAGCTTTAGAACAAGGCATAGTTTTCCCTGCTGGCTCTTTGGGCGTGGGACCAGTCTCCAGACATATGGCCATTTTTGGGCCTGGCGCGGCACCAAGTGGGAAAGGGTAGTTTTGAGGCTGAAGGCAGCAGGAAAGCCTGCAGCCCCCAGGTGTGTGGGGCTACGCAAGCGTTTCCCAAAGAGCTTTAGAACAAGGCATAGTTTTCCCTGCTGGCTCTTTGGGCGTGGGACCAGTCTCCAGACATATGGCCATTTTTGGGCCTGGCGCGGCGCCAAGTGGGAAAGGGTGGTTTTGAGGCTGAAGGCAGCAGGAAAGCCTGCAGCCCCCAGGTCTGTGGGGCTACGCAAGCGGTTCCCAAAGAGCTTTAGAACAAGGCATAGTTTTCCCTGCTGGCTCTTTGGGCGTGGGACCAGTCTCCAGACATATGGCCATTTTTGGGCCTGGTGCGGGGCCAAATGGGAAAGGGGTGTTTTGAGGCTGAAGGCAGCAGGAAAGCCTGCAGCCCCCAGGTGTGTGGGGCTACGCAAGCGGTTCCCAAAGAGCTTTAGAACAAGGCATAGTTTTCCCTGCTGGCTCTTTGTGCGTGGGACCAACCTCCAGACATATGGCCATTTTTGGGCCTGGCGCGGCGCCATATGGGAAAGGGTGGTTTTGAGGCTGAAGGCAGCAGGAAAGCCTGCAGCCCCCAGGTGTGTGGGGCTACGCAAGCGGTTCCCAAAGAGCTTTAGAACAAGGCATAGTTTTCCCTGCTGGCTCTTTGGGCGTGGGACCAATCTCCAGACATATGGCCATTTTTGTGCCTGGCGTGACGCCATGTGGGAAAGGGTGGTTTTGAGGCTGAAGGCAGCAGGAAAGCCTGCAGCCCCCAGGTGTGTGGGGCTACGCAAGCGGTTCCCAAAGAGCTTTAGAACAAGGCATAATTTTCCCTGCTGGCTCTTTGGGAAAGGGACCAGTCTCCAGACATATGGCCATTTTTGGGCCTGGCGCGGCGCCAAGTGGGAAAGGGTGGTTTTGAGGCTGAAGGCAGCAGGAAAGCCTGCAGCCCCCAGGTGTGTGGGGCTACGCAAGCGGTTCCCAAAGAGCTTTAGAACAAGGCATAGTTTTCCCTGCTGGCTCTTAGGGAAAGGGACCAATCTCCAGACATATGGCCATTTTTGTGCCTGGCGCATCGCCAAGTGAGAAATGGTGGTTTTGAGGCTGAAAGCGCAAGAAAAGCCTGCAGCCCCCAGGTGTGTGGGGCTACGCCAGCGATTCCAAAAGAGCTTTAGAATAAGACATAGTTTTCCCTGCTGGCTCTTTGGGCGTGGGACCAGTCTCCAGACATATGGCCATTTTTGGGCCTGGCGCGGCGCCAAGTGCGAAAGGGTTCTTCTGAGGCTGAAGGCAGCAGGAAAGCCTGCAGCCCCCAGGTGTGTGGGGCTACGCAAGCGGTTCCCAAAGAGCTTTAGAACAAGGCATAGTTTTCCCTGCTGGCTCTTTGGGCGTGGGACCAGTCTCCAGACATATGGCCATTTTTGTGCCTGGCGCGGCGCCAAGTGGGAAAGGGTCGTTTTGAGGCTGAAGGCAGCAGGAAAGCCTGCAGCCCCCAGGTGTGTGGGGCTACGCAAGCGGTTCCAAAGAGCTTTAGAACAAGGCATAGTTTTCCCTGCTGGCTCTTTGGGCGTGGGACCAGTCTCCAGACATATGGCCATTTTTGGGCCTGGCGCGGCGCCAAGTGGAAAAGCGTGCTTTTGAGGCTGAAGAGAGCAGGAAAGCCTGCAGCCCCCAGGTGTGTGGGGCTACGCAAGAGGTTCCCAAAGAGCTTTAGTACAAGGCATAGTTTTCCCTGCTGGCTCTTTGGGCGTGGGACCAACCTCCAGACATATGGCCATTTTTCTGCCTGGCGTGACGCCACGTGGGAAAGAGAGGTTTTGAGGCTAAAAGCGCGAGAAAAGGCTGCAGCCCCCAGGTCCGTGGGGCTACGCAAGCGGTTCCCAAAGAGCTTTAGAACAAGGCATAGTTTTCCCTGCTGGCTCTTTGGGCGTGGGACCAATCTCCAGACATATGGCCATTTTTCTGCCTGGCGTGACGCCATGTGGGAAAGGGTGGTTTTGAGGCTGAAGGCAGCAGGAAAGCCTGCATCCCCCAGGTGTGTGGGGCTACGCAAGCGGTTCCCAAAGAGCTTTAGAACAAGGCATAGTTTTCCCTGCTGGCTCTTTGGGCGTGGGACCAGTCTCCAGACATATGGCCATTTTTGGGCCTGGCGCGGCGCCAAGTGGGAAAGGGTGGTTTTGAGGCTGAAGGCAGCAGGAAAGCCTGCAGCCCCCAGGTGTGTGGGGCTACGCAAGCGGTTCCCAAAGAGCTTTAGAACAAGGCATAGTTTTCCCTGCTGGCTCTTTGGGCGTGGGACCAGTCTCCAGACATATGGCCATTTTTGGGCCTGGCGTGACGCCAAGTGGGAAAGGGTGGTTTTGAGGCTGAAGAGAGCAGGAAAGCCTGCAGCCCCCAGGTGTGTGGGGCTACGCAAGAGGTTCCCAAAGAGCTTTAGAACAAGGCATAGTTTTCCCTGCTGGCTCTTTGGGCGTGGGACCAACCTCCAGACATATGGCCATTTTTGGGCCTGGCGCGGCGCCATATGGGAAAGGGTGGTTTTGAGGCTGAAGGCAGCAGGAAAGCCTGCAGCCCCCAGGTGTGTGGGGCTACGCAAGCGGTTCCCAAAGAGCTTTAGAACAAGGCATAGTTTTCCCTGCTGGCTCTTTGGGCGTGGGACCAATCTCCAGACATATGGCCATTTTTGTGCCTGGCGTGACGCCATGTGGGAAAGGGTGGTTTTGAGGCTGAAGGCAGCAGGAAAGCCTGCAGCCCCCAGGTGTGTGGGGCTACGCAAGCGGTTCCCAAAGAGCTTTAGAACAAGGCATAGTTTTCCCTGCTGGCTCTTTGGGCGTGGGACCAGTCTCCAGACATATGGCCATTTTTGGGCATGGCGCGGCGCCAAGTGGGAAAGGGTGCTTTTGAGGCTGAAGGCAGCAGGAAAGCCTGCAGCCCCCAGGTGTGTGGGGCTACGCAAGCGGTTCCCAAAGAGCTTTAGAACAAGGCATAGTTTTCCCTGCTGGCTCTTTGGGCGTGGGACCAACCTCCAGACATATGGCCATTTTTGGGCCTGGCGCGGCGCCAAGTGGGAAAGGGTGGTTTTGAGGCTCAAAGCGCGAGAAAAGCCTGCAGCCCCCAGTTTGTGTGGGGCTACGCAAGCGGTTCCCAAAGAGCTTTAGAACAAGGCATAGTTTTCCCTGCTGGCTCTTTGGGCGTGGGACCAGTCTCCAGACATATGGCCATTTTTGGGCCTGGCGCGGCGCCATATGGGAAAGGGTGGTTTTGAGGCTGAAGGCAGCAGGAAAGCCTGCAGCCCCCAGGTGTGTGGGGCTACGCAAGCGGTTCCCAAAGAGCTTTAGAACAAGGCATAGTTTTCCCTGCTGGCTCTTTGGGCGTGGGACCAATCTCCAGACATATGGCCATTTTTGTGCCTGGCGTGACGCCATGTGGGAAAGGGTGGTTTTGAGGCTGAAGGCAGCAGGAAAGCCTGCAGCCCCCAGGTGTGTGGGGCTACGCAAGCGGTTCCCAAAGAGCTTTAGAACAAGGCATAATTTTCCCTGCTGGCTCTTTGGGAAAGGGACCAGTCTCCAGACATATGGCCATTTTTGGGCCTGGCGCGGCGCCAAGTGGGAAAGGGTGGTTTTGAGGCTGAAGGCAGCAGGAAAGCCTGCAGCCCCCAGGTGTGTGGGGCTACGCAAGCGGTTCCCAAAGAGCTTTAGAACAAGGCATAGTTTTCCCTGCTGGCTCTTAGGGAAAGGGACCAATCTCCAGACATATGGCCATTTTTGTGCCTGGCGCATCGCCAAGTGAGAAATGGTGGTTTTGAGGCTGAAAGCGCAAGAAAAGCCTGCAGCCCCCAGGTGTGTGGGGCTACGCCAGCGATTCCAAAAGAGCTTTAGAATAAGACATAGTTTTCCCTGCTGGCTCTTTGGGCGTGGGACCAGTCTCCAGACATATGGCCATTTTTGGGCCTGGCGCGGCGCCAAGTGCGAAAGGGTTCTTCTGAGGCTGAAGGCAGCAGGAAAGCCTGCAGCCCCCAGGTGTGTGGGGCTACGCAAGCGGTTCCCAAAGAGCTTTAGAACAAGGCATAGTTTTCCCTGCTGGCTCTTTGGGCGTGGGACCAGTCTCCAGACATATGGCCATTTTTGTGCCTGGCGCGGCGCCAAGTGGGAAAGGGTCGTTTTGAGGCTGAAGGCAGCAGGAAAGCCTGCAGCCCCCAGGTGTGTGGGGCTACGCAAGCGGTTCCAAAGAGCTTTAGAACAAGGCATAGTTTTCCCTGCTGGCTCTTTGGGCGTGGGACCAGTCTCCAGACATATGGCCATTTTTGGGCCTGGCGCGGCGCCAAGTGGAAAAGCGTGCTTTTGAGGCTGAAGAGAGCAGGAAAGCCTGCAGCCCCCAGGTGTGTGGGGCTACGCAAGAGGTTCCCAAAGAGCTTTAGTACAAGGCATAGTTTTCCCTGCTGGCTCTTTGGGCGTGGGACCAACCTCCAGACATATGGCCATTTTTCTGCCTGGCGTGACGCCACGTGGGAAAGAGAGGTTTTGAGGCTAAAAGCGCGAGAAAAGGCTGCAGCCCCCAGGTCCGTGGGGCTACGCAAGCGGTTCCCAAAGAGCTTTAGAACAAGGCATAGTTTTCCCTGCTGGCTCTTTGGGCGTGGGACCAATCTCCAGACATATGGCCATTTTTCTGCCTGGCGTGACGCCATGTGGGAAAGGGTGGTTTTGAGGCTGAAGGCAGCAGGAAAGCCTGCATCCCCCAGGTGTGTGGGGCTACGCAAGCGGTTCCCAAAGAGCTTTAGAACAAGGCATAGTTTTCCCTGCTGGCTCTTTGGGCGTGGGACCAGTCTCCAGACATATGGCCATTTTTGGGCCTGGCGCGGCGCCAAGTGGGAAAGGGTGGTTTTGAGGCTGAAGGCAGCAGGAAAGCCTGCAGCCCCCAGGTGTGTGGGGCTACGCAAGCGGTTCCCAAAGAGCTTTAGAACAAGGCATAGTTTTCCCTGCTGGCTCTTTGGGCGTGGGACCAGTCTCCAGACATATGGCCATTTTTGGGCCTGGCGTGACGCCAAGTGGGAAAGGGTGGTTTTGAGGCTGAAGAGAGCAGGAAAGCCTGCAGCCCCCAGGTGTGTGGGGCTACGCAAGAGGTTCCCAAAGAGCTTTAGAACAAGGCATAGTTTTCCCTGCTGGCTCTTTGGGCGTGGGACCAACCTCCAGACATATGGCCATTTTTGGGCCTGGCGCGGCGCCATATGGGAAAGGGTGGTTTTGAGGCTGAAGGCAGCAGGAAAGCCTGCAGCCCCCAGGTGTGTGGGGCTACGCAAGCGGTTCCCAAAGAGCTTTAGAACAAGGCATAGTTTTCCCTGCTGGCTCTTTGGGCGTGGGACCAATCTCCAGACATATGGCCATTTTTGTGCCTGGCGTGACGCCATGTGGGAAAGGGTGGTTTTGAGGCTGAAGGCAGCAGGAAAGCCTGCAGCCCCCAGGTGTGTGGGGCTACGCAAGCGGTTCCCAAAGAGCTTTAGAACAAGGCATAGTTTTCCCTGCTGGCTCTTTGGGCGTGGGACCAGTCTCCAGACATATGGCCATTTTTGGGCATGGCGCGGCGCCAAGTGGGAAAGGGTGCTTTTGAGGCTGAAGGCAGCAGGAAAGCCTGCAGCCCCCAGGTGTGTGGGGCTACGCAAGCGGTTCCCAAAGAGCTTTAGAACAAGGCATAGTTTTCCCTGCTGGCTCTTTGGGCGTGGGACCAACCTCCAGACATATGGCCATTTTTGGGCCTGGCGCGGCGCCAAGTGGGAAAGGGTGGTTTTGAGGCTCAAAGCGCGAGAAAAGCCTGCAGCCCCCAGTTTGTGTGGGGCTACGCAAGCGGTTCCCAAAGAGCTTTAGAACAAGGCATAGTTTTCCCTGCTGGCTCTTTGGGCGTGGGACCAGTCTCCAGACATATGGCCATTTTTGGGCCTGGCGCGGCGCCAAGTGGGAAAGGGTGGTTTTGAGGCTGAAGGCAGCAGGAAAGCCTGCAGCCCCCAGGTGTGTGGGGCTACGCAAGCGGTTCCCAAAGAGCTTTAGAACAAGGCATAGTTTTCCCTGCTGGCTCTTTGGGCGTGGGACCAGTCTCCAGACACATGGCCATTTTTGGGCCTGGCGCGGCGCCAAGTGCGAAAGGGTTCTTCTGAGGCTGAAGAGAGCAGGAAAGCCTGCAGCCCCCAGGTCTGTGGGGCTACGCAAGCGGTTCCCAAAGAGCTTTAGAACAAGGCATAGTTTTCCCTGCTGGCTCTTTGGGCGTGGGACCAGCCTCCAGACATATGGCCATTTTTGGGCCTGGCGTGACGCCATGTGGGAAAGGGTGGTTTTGAGGCTGAAGGCAGCAGGAAAGCCTGCAGCCCGCAGGTGTGTGGGGCTACGCAAGCGGTTCCCAAAGAGCTTTAGAACAAGGCATAGTTTTCCCTGCTGGCTCTTTGGGCGTGGGACCAGTCTCCAGACATATGGCCATTTTTGTGCCTGGCGCGGCACCAAGTGGGAAAGGGTGGTTTTGAGGCTGAAGGCAGCAGGAAAGCCTGCAGCCCCCAGGTGTGTGGGGCTACGCAAGCGGTTCCCAAAGAGCTTTAGAACAAGGCATAGTTTTCCCTGCTGGGTCTTTGGGCGTGGGACCAGTCTCCAGACATATGGCCATTTTTGGGCCTGGCGCGGCGCCAAGTGGGAAAGGGTGGTTTTGAGGCTGAAGGCAGCAGGAAAGCCTGCAGCCCCCAGGTGTGTGGGGCTACGCAAGCGGTTCCCAAAGAGCTTTAGAACAAGGCATAGTTTTCCCTGCTGGCTCTTAGGGAAAGGGACCAATCTCCAGACATATGGCCATTTTTGTGCCTGGCGCATCGCCAAGTGAGAAATGGTGGTTTTGAGGCTGAAAGCGCAAGAAAAGCCTGCAGCCCCCAGGTGTGTGGGGCTACGCCAGCGATTCCAAAAGAGCTTTAGAATAAGACATAGTTTTCCCTGCTGGCTCTTTGGGCGTGGGACCAGTCTCCAGACATATGGCCATTTTTGGGCCTGGCGCGGCGCCAAGTGCGAAAGGGTTCTTCTGAGGCTGAAGGCAGCAGGAAAGCCTGCAGCCCGCAGGTGTGTGGGGCTACGCAAGCGGTTCCCAAAGAGCTTTAGAACAAGGCATAGTTTTCCCTGCTGGCTCTTTGGGCGTGGGACCAGTCTCCAGACATATGGCCATTTTTGTGCCTGGCGCGGCGCCAAGTGGGAAAGGGTCGTTTTGAGGCTGAAGAGAGCAGGAAAGCCTGCAGCCCCCAGGTGTGTGGGGCTACGCAAGAGGTTCCCAAAGAGCTTTAGAACAAGGCATAGTTTTCCCTGCTGGCTCTTTGGGCGTGGGACCAACCTCCAGACATATGGCCATTTTTCTGCCTGGCGTGACGCCATGTGGGAAAGAGAGGTTTTGAGGCTAAAAGCGCGAGAAAAGGCTGCAGCCCCCAGGTCCGTGGGGCTACGCAAGCGGTTCCCAAAGAGCTTTAGAACAAGGCATAGTTTTCCCTGCTGGCTCTTTGGGCGTGGGACCAATCTCCAGACATATGGCCATTTTTCTGCCTGGCGTGACGCCATGTGGGAAAGGGTGGTTTTGAGGCTGAAGGCAGCAGGAAAGCCTGCATCCCCCAGGTGTGTGGGGCTACGCAAGCGGTTCCCAAAGAGCTTTAGAACAAGGCATAGTTTTCCCTGCTGGCTCTTTGGGCGTGGGACCAGTCTCCAGACATATGGCTATTTTTGGGCCTGTTGCGGCGCCAAGTGGGAAAGGGTGGTTTTGAGGCTGAAGGCAGCAGGAAAGCCTGCAGCCCCCAGGTGTGTGGGGCTACGCAAGCGGTTCCCAAAGAGCTTTAGAACAAGGCATAGTTTTCCCTGCTGGCTCTTTGGGCGTGGGACCAGTCTCCAGACATATGGCCATTTTTGGGCCTGGCGTGACGCCAAGTGGGAAAGGGTGGTTTTGAGGCTGAAGAGAGCAGGAAAGCCTGCAGCCCCCAGGTGTGTGGGGCTACGCAAGAGGTTCCCAAAGAGCTTTAGAACAAGGCATAGTTTTCCCTGCTGGCTCTTTGGGCGTGGGACCAACCTCCAGACATATGGCCATTTTTCTGCCTGGCGTGACGCCATGTGGGAAAGAGAGGTTTTGAGGCTAAAAGCGCGAGAAAAGGCTGCAGCTCCCAGGTCCGTGGGGCTACGCAAGCGGTTCCCAAAGAGCTTTAGAACAAGGCATAGTTTTCCCTGCTGGCTCTTTGGGCGTGGGACCAGTCTCCAGACATATGGCCATTTTTGGGCCTGGCGCGGCGCCAAGTGGGAAAGGGTGGTTTTGAAGCTGAAGGCAGCAGGAAAGCCTGCAGCCCCCAGGTTTTTGGGGCTACGCAAGAGGTTCCCAAAGAGCTTTAGAACAAGGCATAGTTTTCCCTGCTGGCTCTTTGGGCGTGGGACCAGTCTCCAGACATATGGCCATTTTTGGGCCTGGCGCGGCGCCAAGTGGAAAAGCGTGTTTTTGAGGCTGAAGACATCAGGAAAGCCTGCAGCCCCCAGGTGTGTGGGGCTACGCAAGAGGTTCCCAAAGAGCTTTAGAACAAGGCATAGTTTTCCCTGCTGGCTCTTTGGGCGTGGGACCAACCTCCAGACATATGGCCATTTTTCTGCCTGGCGTGACGCCATGTGGGAAAGAGAGGTTTTGAGGCTAAAAGCGCGAGAAAAGGCTGCAGCTCCCAGGTCCGTGGGGCTACGCAAGCGGTTCCCAAAGAGCTTTAGAACAAGGCATAGTTTTCCCTGCTGGCTCTTTGGGAAAGGGACCGGTCTCCAGACATATGGCCATTTTTTGGCCTGGCACGGGGCCAAGTGGGAAAGGGTGGTTTTGAGGCTGAAGGCAGCAGGAAAGCCTGCAGCCCCCAGGAGTGTGGGGCTACGCAAGCGGTTCCCAAAGAGCTTTAGAACAAGGCATAGTTTTCCCTGCTGGCTCTTTGGGCGTGGGACCAGTCTCCAGACATATGGCCATTTTTGGGCCTGGCGCGGCGCCAAGTGGGAAAGGGTGGTTTTGAAGCTGAAGGCAGCAGGAAAGCCTGCAGCCCCCAGGTGTGTGGGGCTACGCAAGAGGTTCCCAAAGAGCTTTAGAACAAGGCATAGTTTTCCCTGCTGGCTCTTTGGGCGTGGGACCAACCTGCAGACATATGGCCATTTTTGTGCCTGGCGTGGCGCCATGTGGGAAAGGGTGGTTTTTAGGCTGAAGGCAGCAGGAAAGCCTGCAGCCCCCAGTTTGTGTGGGGCTACGCAAGCGGTTCCCAAAGAGCTTTAGAACAAGGCATAGTTTTCCCTGCTGGCTCTTTGGGCGTGGGACCAGTCTCCAGACATATGGCCATTTTTGGGCCTGGCGCGGCGCCAAGTGGGAAAGGGTGGTTTTGAGGCTGAAGGCAGCAGGAAAGCCTGCAGCCCCCAGGTGTGTGGGGCTACGCAAGCGGTTCCCAAAGAGCTTTAGAACAAGGCATAGTTTTCCCTGCTGGCTCTTTGGGCGTGGGACCAGTGTCCAGACATATGGCCATTTTTGGGCCTGGCGCATCGCCAAGTGGGAAAGGGTGCTTTTGAGGCTGAAAGCGCAAGAAAAGCCTGCAGCCCCCAGGTGTGTGGGGCTATGCAAGCGGTTCCCAAAGAGCTTTAGAATAAGGCATAGTTTTCCCTGCTGGCTCTTTGGGCGTGGGACCAGTTTCCAGACATATGGCCATTTTTGTGCCTGGCGCGGCGCCAAGTGCGAAAGGGTTCTTCTGAGGCTGAAGAGAGCAGGAAAGCCTGCAGCCCCCAGGTGTGTGGGGCCACGCAAGCGGTTCCCAAAGAGCTTTAGAACAAGGCATAGTTTTCCCTGCTGGCTCTTTGGGCGTGGGACCAGTCTCCAGACATATGGCCATTTTTGTGCCTGGCGTGACGCCATGTGTGAAAGGGTGGTTTTGAGGCTGAAGGCAGCAGGAAAGCCTGCAGCCCCCAGTTTGTGTGGGGCTACGCAAGCGGTTCCCAAAGAGCTTTAGAACAAGGCATAGTTTTCCCTGCTGGCTCTTTGGGAAAGGGACCAGTCTCCAGACATATGGCCATTTTTGTGCCTGGCGCGGCGCCAAGTGGGAAAGGGTGGTTTTGAGGCTGAAGGCAGCAGGAAAGCCTGCAGCCCCCAGTTTGTGTGGGGCTACGCAAGCGGTTCCCAAAGAGCTTTAGAACAAGGCATAGTTTTCCCTGCTGGCTCTTTGGGCGTGGGACCAGCCTCCAGACATATGTCCATTTTTGGGCCTGGCGTGACGCCATGAGGGAAAGGGTGGTTTTGAGGCTGAAGGCAGCAGGAAAGCCTGCAGCCCCCAGGTGTGTGGGGCTACGCAAGCGGTTCCCAAAGAGCTTTAGAACAAGGCATAGTTTTCCCTGCTGGCTCTTTGGGCGTGGGACCAACCTCCAGACATATGGCCATTTTTCTGCCTGGCGTGACGCCATGTGGGAAAGAGAGGTTTTGAGGCTAAAAGCGCGAGAAAAGGCTGCAGCTCCCATGTCCGTGGGGCTACGCAAGCGGTTCCCAAAGAGCTTTAGAACAAGGCATAGTTTTCCCTGCTGGCTCTTTGGGAAAGGGACCGGTCTCCAGACATATGGCCATTTTTGGGCCTGGCACGGGGCCAAGTGGGAAAGGGTGGTTTTGAGGCTGAAGGCAGCAGGAAAGCCTGCAGCCCCCAGGAGTGTGGGGCTACGCAAGCGGTTCCCAAAGAGCTTTAGAACAAGGCATAGTTTTCCCTGCTGGCTCTTTGGGCGTGGGACCAGTCTCCAGACATATGGCCATTTTTGGGCCTGGCGCATAGCCAAGTGGGAAAGGGTGCTTTTGAGGCTGAAAGCGCAAGAAAAGCCTGCAGCCCCCAGGTGTGTGGGGCTATGCAAGCGGTTCCCAAAGAGCTTTAGAATAAGGCATAGTTTTCCCTGCTGGCTCTTTGGGCGTGGGACCAGTTTCCAGACATATGGCCATTTTTGGGCCTGGCGCGGCGCCAAGTGCGAAAGGGTTCTTCTGAGGCTGAAGAGAGCAGGAAAGCCTGCAGCCCCCAGGTGTGTGGGGCTACGCAAGCGGTTCCCAAAGAGCTTTAGAACAAGGCATAGTTTTCCCTGCTGGCTCTTTGGGCGTGGGACCAGTCTCCAGACATATGGCCATTTTTGTGCCTGGCGTGACGCCATGTGTGAAAGGGTGGTTTTGAGGCTGAAGGCAGCAGGAAAGCCTGCAGCCCCCAGTTTGTGTGGGGCTACGCAAGCGGTTCCCAAAGAGCTTTAGAACAAGGCATAGTTTTCCCTGCTGGCTCTTTGGGCGTTGGACCAGTCTCCAGACATATGGCCATTTTTGGGCCTGGCGTGACGCCATGAGGGAAAGGGTGGTTTTGAGGCTGAAGGCAGCAGGAAAGCCTGCAGCCCCCAGGTGTGTGGGGCTACGCAAGCGGTTCCCAAAGAGCTTTAGAACAAGGCATAGTTTTCCCTGCTGGCTCTTTGGGCGTGGGACCAACCTCCAGACATATGGCCATTTTTCTGCCTGGCGTGACGCCATGTGGGAAAGAGAGGTTTTGAGGCTAAAAGCGCGAGAAAAGGCTGCAGCTCCCAGGTCCGTGGGGCTACGCAAGCGGTTCCCAAAGAGCTTTAGAACAAGGCATAGTTTTCCCTGCTGGCTCTTTGGGAAAGGGACCGGTCTCCAGACATATGGCCATTTTTGGGCCTGGCACGGGGCCAAGTGGGAAAGGGTGGTTTTGAGGCTGAAGGCAGCAGGAAAGCCTGCAGCCCCCAGTTTGTGTGGGGCTACGCAAGCGGTTCCCAAAGAGCTTTAGAACAAGGCATAGTTTTCCCTGCTGGCTCTTTGGGCGTGGGACCAGTCTCCAGACATATGGCCATTTTTGGGCCTGGCGCGGCGCCAAGTGGGAAAGGGTGGTTTTGAGGCTGAAGGCAGCAGGAAAGCCTGCAGCCCCCAGGTGTGTGGGGCTACGCAAGCGGTTCCCAAAGAGCTTTAGAACAAGGCATAGTTTTCCCTGCTGGCTCTTTGGGCGTGGGACCAGTCTCCAGACATATGGCCATTTTTGGGCCTGGCGCATCGCCAAGTGGGAAAGGGTGCTTTTGAGGCTGAAAGCGCAAGAAAAGCCTGCAGCCCCCAGGTGTGTGGGGCTATGCAAGCGGTTCCCAAAGAGCTTTAGAATAAGGCATAGTTTTCCCTGCTGGCTCTTTGGGCGTGGGACCAGTTTCCAGACATATGGCCATTTTTGTGCCTGGAGCGGCGCCAAGTGCGAAAGGGTTCTTCTGAGGCTGAAGAGAGCAGGAAAGCCTGCAGCCCCCAGGTGTGTGGGGCTACGCAAGCGGTTCCCAAAGAGCTTTAGAACAAGGCATAGTTTTCCCTGCTGGCTCTTTGGGCGTGGGACCAACCTCCAGACATATGGCCATTTTTGGGCGTGGCGAGGCGTTAAGTGGGAAAGGGTGGTTTTGAGGCTGAAGGCAGCAGGAAAGCCTGCAGCCCCCAGGTGTGTGGGGCTACGCAAGCGGTTCCCCAAGAGCTTTAGAACAAGGCATAGTTTTCCCTGCTGGCTCTTTGGGCGTGGGACCAGTCTCCAGACATATGGCCATTTTTGGGCCTGGCGCGGCGCCAAGTGGGAAAGGGTGGTTTTTAGGCTGAAGGCAGCAGGAAAGCCTGCAGCCCCCAGTTTGTGTGGGGCTACGCAAGCGGTTCCCAAAGAGCTTTAGAACAAGGCATAGTTTTCCCTGCTGGCTCTTTGGGCGTGGGACCAGCCTCCAGACATATGTCCATTTTTGGGCCTGGCGTGACGCCATGAGGGAAAGGGTGGTTTTGAGGATGAAAGCGTGAGAAAAGCCTGCAGCCCCCAGGTCTGTGGGGCTACGCAAGCGGTTCCCAAAGAGCTTTAGAACAAGGCATAGTTTTCCCTGCTGGCTCTTTGGGCATGGAACCAATCTCCAGACATATGGCCATTTTTGGGCGTGGCGCGGCATTAAGTGGGAAAGGGTGGTTTTGAGGCTGAAGGCAGCAGGAA
This sequence comes from Chroicocephalus ridibundus, assembly GCF_963924245.1. Lineage (NCBI taxonomy): Eukaryota > Metazoa > Chordata > Aves > Charadriiformes > Laridae > Chroicocephalus > Chroicocephalus ridibundus. Next base: position 149,609 of record NW_026961207.1, read on the forward strand.
AGCCTGCAGCCCCCAGGTGTGTGGGGCTACGCAAGCGGTTCCCAAAGAGCTTTAGAACAAGGCATAGTTTTCCCTGCTGGCTCTTTGGGCGTGGGACCAGTCTCCAGACATATGGCCATTTTTGGGCCTGGCGCGGCGCCAAGTGGGAAAGGGTGGTTTTGAAGCTGAAGGCAGCAGGAAAGCCTGCAGCCCCCAGGTGTGTGGGGCTACGCAAGTGGTTCCCAAAGAGCTTTAGAACAAGGCATAGTTTTCCCTGCTGGCTCTTTGGGCGTGGGACCAGTCTCCAGACATATGGCCATTTTTGTGCCTGGCGTGGCGCCATGTGGGAAAGGGTGGTTTTGAGGCTGAAGGCAGCAGGAAAGCCTGCAGCCCCCAGGTGTGTGGGGCTACGCAAGCGGTTCCCAAAGAGCTTTAGAACAAGGCATAGTTTTCCCTGCTGGCTCTTTGGGCGTGGGACCAATCTCCAGAAATATGGCCATTTTTGTGGCTGGCGCGGCGCCAAGTGGGAAAGGGTGCTTTTGAGGCTGAAGGCAGCAGGAAAGCCTGCAGCCCCCAGGTGTGTGGGGCTACGCAAGAGGTTCCCAAAGAGCTTTAGAACAAGGCATAGTTTTCCCTGCTGGCTCTTTGGGAAAGGGATTAATCTCCAGACATATGGCCATTTTTGGGCCTGGCGCGGCGCCAAGTGGGAAAGGGTGCTTTTGAGGCTGAAGAGAGCAGGAAAGCCTGCAGCCCCCAGGTGTGTGGGGCTACGCAAGCGGTTCCCCAAGAGCTTTAGAACAAGGCATAGTTTTCCCTGCTGGCTCTTTGGGCGTGGGACCAGTCTCCAGACATATGGCCATTTTTGGGCCTGGCGCATCGCCAAGTGGGAAAGGGTGGTTTTGAGGCTGAAAGCGCAAGAAAAGCCTGCAGCCCCCAGTTTGTGTGGGGCTACGCAAGCGGTTCCCAAAGAGCTTTAGTACAAGGCATAGTTTTCCCTGCTGGCTCTTTGGGCGTGGGACCAGTCTCCAGACATATGGCCATTTTTGGGCCTGGCACGGGGCCAAATGGGAAAGGGGTGTTTGGAGGCTGAAGGCAGCAGGAAAGCCTGCAGCCCCCAGGTCTGTGGGGCTACGCAAGCGGTTCCCAAAGAGCTTTCGAACAAGGCATAATTTTCCCTGCTGGCTCTTTGGGCGTGGGACCAGTCTCCAGACATATGGCCATTTTTGGGCCTGGCACGGCGCCAAGTGGGAAAGGTTGGTTTTGAGGCTGAAGGCAGCAGGAAAGCCTGCAGCCCCCAGTTTGTGTGGGGCTACGCAAGCGGTTCCCAAAGAGCTTTAGAACAAGGCATAGTTTTCCCTGCTGGCTCTTTGGGCGTGGGACCAATCTCCAGAAATATGGCCATATTTATGCCTGGCTTGTCGCCAAGTGGGAAAGGGTGCTTTTGAGGCTGAAGAGAGCAGGAAAGCCTGCAGCCCCCAGGTGTGTGGGGCTACGCAAGCGGTTCCCAAAGAGCTTTAGAACAAGGCATAGTTTTCCCTGCTGGCTCTTTGGGCGTGGGACCAACCTCCAGACATATGGCCATTTTTCTGCCTGGCGTGACGCCATGTGGGAAAGGGTGGTTTTGAGGCTGAAGGCAGCAGGAAAGCCTGCAGCCCCCAGGTCTGTGGGTCACGCAAGCGGTTCCCAAAGAACTTTAGAACAAGGCATAGTTTTCCCTGCTGGCTCTTTGGGCGTGGGACCAGTCTCCAGACATATGGCCATTTTTGGTCCTGGAGCAGCGCCAAGTGGAAAAGGGTGGTTTTGAGGCTGAAAGCGCGAGAAAAGCCTGCAGCCCCAGGTTTGTGTGGGGCTACGCAAGCGGTTCCCAAAGAGCTTTAGAACAAGGCATAGTTTTCCCTGCTGGCTCTTTGGGCGTGGGACCAGTCTCCAGACATATGACCATTTTTGGGCCTGGCGCGGCGCCAAGTGGGAAAGGGTGGTTTTGAGGCTGAAGGCAGCAGGAAAGCCTGCAGCCCCCAGGTGTGTGGGGCTACGCAAGCGGTTCCCAAAGAGCTTTAGAACAAGGCATAGTTTTCCCTGCTGGCTCTTTGGGCGTGGGACCAGTCTCCAGACATATGGCCATTTTTGGGCCTGGCGCGGCGCCAAGTGCGAAAGGGTGGTTTTGAGGCTGAAGGCAGCAGGAAAGCCCTGCAGCTCTTAGGTGTGTGGGGCTACGCAAGCGGTTCCCAAAGAGCTTTAGAACAAGGCATAGTTTTCCCTGCTGGCTCTTTGGGAAAGGGACCAGTCTCAAGACATATGGCCAGTTTTGGGCCTGGCGCGGCGCCAAGTGGGAAAGGGTGGTTTTGAGGCTGAAGGCATCAGGAAAGCCTGCAGCCCCCAGGTGTGTGGGGCTACGCAAGCGGTTCCCAAAGAGCTTTAGAACAAGGCATAGTTTTCCCTGCTGGCTCTTTGGGCGTGGGACCAGTCTCCAGACATATGGCCATTTTTGTGCCTGGCGCATCGCCAAGTGGGAAAGGGTGGTTTTGAGGCTGAAAGCGCAAGAAAAGCCTGCAGCCCCCAGTTTGTGTGGGGCTACGCAAGCGGTTCCCAAAGAGCTTTAGAACAAGGCATAGTTTTCCCTGCTGGCTCTTTGGGCGTGGGACCAGTCTCCAGCCATATGGCCATTTTTGTGCCTGGCGCGGCGCCAAGTGGGAAAGGGTGGTTTTGAGGCTGAAGGCAGCAGGAAAGCCTGCATCCCCCAGGTGTGTGGGGCTACGCAAGCGGTTCCCAAAGAGCTTTAGAACAAGGCATAGTTTTCCCTGCTGGCTCTTTGGGCGTGGGACCAGTCTCCAGACATATGGCCATTTTTGGGCCTGGCGCGGCGCCAAGTGGAAAAGCGTGCTTTTGAGGCTGAAGAGAGCAGGAAAGCCTGCAGCCCCCAGGTGTGTGGGGCTACGCAAGAGGTTCCCAAAGAGCTTTAGAACAAGGCATAGTTTTCCCTGCTGGCTCTTTGGGCGTGGGACCAACCTCCAGACATATGGCCATTTTTCTGCCTGGCGTGACGCCATGTGGGAAAGGGTGGTTTTGAGGCTGAAGGCAGCAGGAAAGCCTGCAGCCCCCAGGTCTGTGGGTCACGCAAGCGGTTCCCAAAGAACTTTAGAACAAGGCATAGTTTTCCCTGCTGGCTCTTTGGGCGTGGGACCAGTCTACAGACATATGGCCATTTTTGGTCCTGGAGCAGCGCCAAGTGGAAAAGGGTGGTTTTGAGGCTGAAAGCGCGAGAAAAGCCTGCAGCCCCAGGTTTGTGTGGGGCTACGCAAGCGGTTCCCAAAGAGCTTTAGAACAAGGCATAGTTTTCCCTGCTGGCTCTTTGGGCGTGGGACCAGTCTCCAGACATATGACCATTTTTGGGCCTGGCGCGGCGCCAAGTGGGAAAGGGTGGTTTTGAGGCTGAAGGCAGCAGGAAAGCCTGCAGCCCCCAGGTGTGTGGGGCTACGCAAGCGGTTCCAAAAGAGCTTTAGAACAAGGCATAGTTTTCCCTGCTGGCTCTTTGGGCGTGGGACCAGTCTCCAGACATATGGCCATTTTTGGGCCTGGCGCGGCGCCAAGTGCGAAAGTGTGGTTTTGAGGCTGAAGGCAGCAGGAAAGCCTGCAGCCCCCAGGTGTGTGGGGCTACGCAAGCGGTTCCCAAAGAGCTTTAGAACAAGGCATAGTTTTCCCTGCTGTCTCTTTGGGCATGGGACCAGTCTCCAGACATATGGCCATTTTTGTGCCTGGCATGACGCCATGTGGGAAAGGGTGGTTTTGAGGCTGAAAGCGCGAGAAAAGCCTGCAGCCCCCAGTTTGTGTGGGGCTACGCAAGCGGTTCCCAAAGAGCTTTAGAACAAGGCATAGTTTTCCCTGCTGGCTCTTTGGGAAAGGGACCAGTCTCAAGACATATGGCCAGTTTTGGGCCTGGCGCGGCGCCAAGTGGGAAAGGGTGGTTTTGAGGCTGAAGGCAGCAGGAAAGCCTGCAGCCCCCAGGTGTGTGGGGCTACGCAAGCGGTTCCCAAAGAGCTTTAGAACAAGGCATAGTTTTCCCTGCTGGCTCTTTGGGCGTGGGACCAACCTCCAGACATATGGCCATTTTTGTGCCTGGCGCATCGCCAAGTGGGAAAGGGTGGTTTTGAGGCTGAAAGCGCAAGAAAAGCCTGCAGCCCCCAGTTTGTGTGGGGCTACGCAAGCGGTTCCCAAAGAGCTTTAGAACAAGGCATAGTTTTCCCTGCTGGCTCTTTGGGCGTGGGACCAGTCTCCAGCCATATGGCCATTTTTGTGCCTGGCGCGGCGCCAAGTGGGAAAGGGTGGTTTTGAGGCTGAAGGCAGCAGGAAAGCCTGCACCCCCCAGGTGTGTGGGGCTACGCAAGCGGTTCCCAAAGAGCTTTAGAACAAGGCATAGTTTTCCCTGCTGGCTCTTTGGGCGTGGGACCAACCTCCAGACATATGGCCATTTTTCTGCCTGGCGTGACGCCATGTGGGAAAGAGAGGTTTTGAGGCTAAAAGCGCGAGAAAAAGCTGCAGCTCCCAGGTCCGTGGGGCTACGCAAGAGGTTCCCAAAGAGCTTTAGAACAAGGCATAGTTTTCCCTGCTGGCTCTTTGGGAAAGGGACCGGTCTCCAGACATATGGCCATTTTTGGGCCTGGCACGGGGCCAAGTGGGAAAGGGTGGTTTTGAGGCTGAAGGCAGCAGGAAAGCCTGCAGCCCCCAGGAGTGTGGGGCTACGCAAGCGGTTCCCAAAGAGCTTTAGAACAAGGCATAGTTTTCCCTGCTGGCTCTTTGGGCGTGCGACCAGTCTCCAGACATATGGCCATTTTTGGGCCTGGCGCGGCGCCAAGTGGGAAAGGGTGGTTTTGAAGCTGAAGGCAGCAGGAAAGCCTGCAGCCCCCAGGTGTGTGGGGCTACGCAAGCGGTTCCCAAAGAGCTTTAGAACAAGGCATAGTTTTCCCTGCTGGCTCTTTGGGCGTGGGACCAACCTGCAGACATATGGCCATTTTTGTGCCTGGCGTGGCGCCATGTGGGAAAGGGTGGTTTTTAGGCTGAAGGCAGCAGGAAAGCCTGCAGCCCCCAGGTGTGTGGGGCTACGCAAGCGGTTCCCAAAGAGCTTTAGAACAAGGCATAGTTTTCCCTGCTGGCTCTTTGGGCGTGGGACCAGTCTCCAGACATATGGCCATTTTTGGGCCTGGCACGGCGCCAAGTGGGAAAGGGTGCTTTTGAGGCTGAAAGCGCAAGAAAAGCCTGCAGCCCCCAGTTTGTGTGGGGCTATGCAAGCGGTTCCCAAAGAGCTTTAGAACAAGGCATAGTTTTCCCTGCTGGCTCTTTGGGCGTGGGACCAGTTTCCAGACATATGGCCATTTTTGTGCCTGGCGTGACGCCATGTGTGAAAGGGTGGTTTTGAGGCTGAAGGCAGCAGGAAAGCCTGCAGCCCCCAGTTTGTGTGGGGCTACGCAAGCGGTTCCCAAAGAGCTTTAGAACAAGGCATAGTTTTCCCTGCTGCCTCTTTGGGAAAGGGACCAGTCTCCAGACATATGGCCATTTTTGGGCCTGGCGCGGCGCCAAGTGGGAAAGGGTGCTTTTGAGGCTGAAGAGAGCAGGAAAGCCTGCAGCCCCCAGGTGTGTGGGGCTACGCAAGCGGTTCCCCAAGAGCTTTAGAACAAGGCATAGTTTTCCCTGCTGGCTCTTTGGGCGTGGGACCAGTCTCCAGACATATGGCCATTTTTGGGCCTGGCGCATCGCCAAGTGGGAAAGGGTGGTTTTGAGGCTGAAAGCGCAAGAAAAGCCTGCAGCCCCCAGTTTGTGTGGGGCTACGCAAGCGGTTCCCAAAGAGCTTTAGAACAAGGCATAGTTTTCCCTGCTGCCTCTTTGGGAAAGGGACCAGTCTCCAGACATATGGCCATTTTTGTGCCTGGCGCGGCGCCAAGTGGGAAAGGGTGCTTTTGAGGCTGAAGAGAGCAGGAAAGCCTGCAGCCCCCAGGTGTGTGGGGCTACGCAAGCGGTTCCCCAAGAGCTTTAGAACAAGGCATAGTTTTCCCTGCTGGCTCTTTGGGCGTGGGACCAGTCTCCAGACATATGGCCATTTTTGGGCCTGGCGCGGCGCCAAGTGGGAAAGGGTGGTTTTGAGGCTGAAGAGAGTAGTAAAGCCTGCAGCCCCCAGGTGTGTGGGGCTACGCAAGCGGTTCCCAAAGAGCTTTAGAACAAGGCATAGTTTTCCCTGCTGGCTCTTTGGGAAAGGGACCAGTCTCCAGACATATGGCCATTTTTGGGCCTGGAGCGGGACCAAGTGGGAAAGGGTGGTTTTGAGGCTGAAAGCGCAAGAAAAGCCTGCAGCCCCCAGGTGTGTGGGGCTACGCAAGCGGTTCCCAAAGAGCTTTAGAACAAGGCATAGTTTTCCCTGCTGGCTCTTTGGGCGTTGGACCAATCTCCAGAAATATGGCCATATTTGTGCCTGGCTTGGCGCCAAGTGGGAAAGGGTGCTTTTGAGGCTGAAGAGAGCAGGAAAGTCTGCAGCCCCCAGGTGTGTGGGGCTACGCAAGCGGTTCCCAAAGAGCTTTAGAACAAGGCATAGTTTTCCCTGCTGGCTCTTTGGGCGTGGGACCAGTCTCCAGACATATGGCCATTTTTGGTCCTGGAGCAGCGCCAAGTGGGAAAGGGTGGTTTTGAGGGTGAAAGCGCGAGAAAAGCCTGCAGCCCCCAGTTTGTGTGGGGCTACGCAAGCGGTTCCCAAAGAGCTTTAGAGCAAGGCATAGTTTTCCCTGCTAGCTCTTTGGGCGTGGGACCAACCTCCAGAAATATGGCCATTTTTGTGCCTGGCGTGATGCCATGAGGGAAAAGGTGGTTTTGAGGCTGAAAGCGCGAGAAAAGCCTGCAGCCCCCAGGTGTGTGGGGCTACGCAAGCGGTTCCCAAAGAGCTTTAGAACAAGGCATAGTTTTCCCTGCTGGCTCTTTGGGCGTGGGACCAACCTCCAGAAATATGGCCATTTTTGTGCCTGGCGTGACGCCATGAGGGAAAGGGTGGTTTTGAGGCTGAAAGCGCGAGAAAAGCCTGCAGCCCCCAGGTGTGTGGGGCTACACAAGCGGTTCCCAAAGAGCTTTAGAACAAGGCATAGTTTTCCCTGCTGGCTCTTTGGGAAAGGGACCAGTCTCCAGACATATGGCCATTTTTGGGCCTGGCGCGGGGCCAAATGGGAAAGGGGTGTTTGGAGGCTGAAGGCAGCAGGAAAGCCTGCAGCCTCCAGGTGTGTGGGGCTACGCAAGCGGTTCCCAAAGAGCTTTAGAATAAGGCATAGTTTTCCCTGCTGGCTCTTTGGGCGTGGGACCAGTCTCCAGACATATGGCCATTTTTGGGACTGGCGTGACGCCATGAGGGAAAGGATGCTTTTGAGGCTGAAGGCAGCAGGAAAGCCTGCAGCCCCCAGGTGTGTGGGGCTACGCAAGCGGTTCCCAAAGAGCTTTAGAACAAGGCATAGTTTTCCCTGCTGGCTCTTTGGGTGTGGGACCAATTTCCAGAAATATGGCCATATTTATGCCTGGCTTGGCGCCAAGTGGGAAAGGGTGGTTTTGAGGCTGAAGGCAGCAGGAAAGCCTGCAGCCCCCAGGTGTGTGGGGCTACGCAAGCGGTTCCCAAAGAGCTTTAGAACAAGGCATAGTTTTCCCTGCTGGCTCTTTGGGCGTGGGACCAACCTCCAGACATATGGCCATTTTTGTGCCTGGCGTGACGCCATGTGGGAAAGGGTGGTTTTGAGGCTGAAGGCAGCAGGAAAGCCTGCAGCCCCCAGGTGTTTGGGGCTACGCAAGCGGTTCCCAAAGAGCTTTAGAACAAGGCATAGTTTTCCCTGCTGGCTCTTTGGGCGTGGGACCAGTCTCCAGACATATGGCCATTTTTGGTCCTGGAGCAGCGCCAAGTGGAAAAGGGTGGTTTTGAGGCTGAAAGCGCGAGAAAAGCCTGCAGGCCCAGGTTTGTGTGGGGCTACGCAAGCGGTTCCCAAAGAGCTTTAGAACAAGGCATAGTTTTCCCTGCTGGCTCTTTGGGCGTGGGACCAGTCTCCAGACATATGACCATTTTTGGGCCTGGCGCGGCGCCAAGTGGGAAAGGGTGGTTTTGAGGCTGAAGGCAGCAGGAAAGCCTGCAGCCCCCAGGTGTGTGGGGCTACGCAAGCGGTTCCCAAAGAGCTTTAGAACAAGGCATAGTTTTCCCTGCTGGCTCTTTGGGCGTGGGACCAGTCTCCAGCCATATGGCCATTTTTGGGCCTGGCGCGGCGCCAAGTGCGAAAGGGTGGTTTTGAGGCTGAAGGCAGCAGGAAAGCCCTGCAGCTCTTAGGTGTGTGGGGCTACGCAAGCGGTTCCCAAAGAGCTTTAGAACAAGGCATAGTTTTCCCTGCTGGCTCTTTGGGCGTGGGACCAGTCTCCAGACATATGGCCATTTTTGTGCCTGGCATGACGCCATGTGGGAAAGGGTGGTTTTGAGGCTGAAAGCGCGAGAAAAGCCTGCAGCCCCCAGTTTGTGTGGGGCTACGCAAGCGGTTCCCAAAGAGCTTTAGAACAAGGCATAGTTTTCCCTGCTGGCTCTTTGGGCGTGGGACCAGTCTCCAGACATATGGCCATTTTTGGGCCTGGCGCGGCGCCAAGTGGGAAAAGGTGGTTTTGAGGCTGAAGGCATCAGGAAAGCCTGCAGCCCCCAGGTGTGTGGGGCTACGCAAGCGGTTCCCAAAGAGCTTTAGAACAAGGCATAGTTTTCCCTGCTGGCTCTTTGGGCGTGGGACCAGTCTCCAGCCATATGGCGATTTTTGGGCCTGGCGCGGCGCCAAGTGCGAAAGGGTGGTTTTGAGTCTGAAGGCAGCAGGAAAGCCCTGCAGCTCTTAGGTGTGTGGGGCTACGCAAGCGGTTCCCAAAGAGCTTTAGAACAAGGCATAGTTTTCCCTGCTGGCTCTTTGGGCATGGGACCAGTCTCCAGACACATGGCCATTTTTGTGCCTGGCATGACGCCATGTGGGAAAGGGTGGTTTTGAGGCTGAAAGCGCGAGAAAAGCCTGCAGCCCCCAGTTTGTGTGGGGCTACGCAAGAGGTTCCCAAAGAGCTTTAGAACAAGGCATAGTTTTCCCTGCTGGCTCTTTGGGAAAGGGACCAGTCTCCAGACATATGGCCAGTTTTGGGCCTGGCGCGGCGCCAAGTGGGAAAAGGTGGTTTTGAGGCTGAAGGCATCAGGAAAGCCTGCAGCCCCCAGGTGTGTGGGGCTACGCAAGCGGTTCCCAAAGAGCTTTAGAACAAGGCATAGTTTTCCCTGCTGGCTCTTTGGGCGTGGGACCAACCTCCAGACATATGGCCATTTTTGTGCCTGGCGTGATGCCATGAGGGAAAGGGTGGTTTTGAGGCTGAAAGCGCGAGAAAAGCCTGCAGCTCTTAGGTGTGTGGGGCTACGCAAGCGGTTCCCAAAGAGCTTTAGAACAAGGCATAGTTTTCCCTGCTGGCTCTTTGGGCGTGGGACCAATCTCCAGACATATGGCCATTTTTGGGCCTGGCGCGGGGCCAAATGGGAAAGGGGTGTTTGGAGGCTGAAGGCAGCAGGAAAGCCTGCAGCCCCCAGGTGTGTGGGGCTACGCAAGCGGTTCCCAAAGAGCTTTAGAACAAGGCATAGTTTTCCCTGCTGGCTCTTTGGGCGTGGGACCAGTCTCCAGACATATGGCCATTTTTGGGCCTGGCACGGCGCCAAGTGGGAAAGGGTGGTTTTGAGGCTGAAGGCAGCAGGAAAGCCTGCAGCCCCCAGGTGTGTGGGGCTACGCAAGCGGTTCCCAAAGAGCTTTAGAACAAGGCATAGTTTTCCCTGCTGGCTCTTTGGGCGTGGGACCAATCTCCAGACATATGGCCATTTTTGTGCCTGGAGCGACGCCAAGTGAGAAAGGGTTGTTATGAGGCTGAAGAGAGCAGGAAAGCCTGCAGCTCCCAGGACTGTGGGGCTACGCAAGCGGTTCCCAAAGAGCTTTAGAACAAGGCATAGTTTTCCCTGCTGGCTCTTTGGGCGTGGGACCAGTCTCCAGCCATATGGCCATTTTTGTGCCTGGCGTGACGCCATGAGGGAAAGGGTGGTTTTGAGGCTGAAGGCAGCAGGAAAGCCTGCAGCCCCCAGGTGTGTGGGGCTACGCAAGCGGTTCCCAAAGAGCTTTAGAACAAGGCATAGTTTTCCCTGCTGGCTCTTTGGGAAAGGGACCAGTCTCCAGACATATGGCCATTTTTCTGCCTGGCACGGGGCCGAGTGGGAAAGCGTGCTTTTGAGGCTGAAGAGAGCAGGAAAGCCTGCAGCCCCCAGGTCTGTGGGGCTACGCAAGCCGTTCCCAAAGAGCTTTAGAACAAGGCATAGTTTTCCCTGCTGGCTCTTTGGGCGTGGGACCAACCTCCAGCCATATGGCCATTTTTGTGCCTGGCGTGACGCCATGAGGGAAAGGGTGGTTTTGAGGCTGAAGGCAGCAGGAAAGCCTGCAGCCCCCAGGTGTGTGGGGCTACGCAAGCGGTTCCCAAAGAGCTTTAGAACAAGGCATAGTTTTCCCTGCTGGCTCTTTGGGAAAGGGACCAATCTCCAGACATATGGCCATTTTTGGGCCTGGCGCGGCGCCAAGTGGGAAAGGGTGGTTTTGAGGCTGAAGGCAGCAGGAAAGCCTGCAGCCCCCAGGAGTGTAGGGCTACGCAAGCGGTTCCCAAAGAGCTTTAGAACAAGGCATAGTTTTCCCTGCTGGCTCTTTGGGAAAGGGACCAATCTCCAGCCATATGGCCATTTTTGTGCCTGGAGCGACGCCAAGTGAGAAAGGGTTGTTTTAAGGCTGAAGGCAGCAGGAAAGCCTGCAGCCCCCAGGTGTGTGGGGCTACGCAAGCGGTTCCCAAAGAGCTTTAGAACAAGGCATAGTTTCCCTGCTGGCTCTTTGGGCGTGGGACCAGTCTCCAGACATATGGCCATTTTTGTGCCTGGCGTGACGCCATGTGGGAAAGGGTGGTTTTGAGGCTGAAGGCAGCAGGAAAGCCTGCAGCCCCCAGGTGTGTGGGGCTACGCAAGCGGTTCCCAAAGAGCTTTAGAACAAGGCATAGTTTTCCCTGCTGGCTCTTTGGGCGTGGGACCAATCTCCAGATATATGTCCATTTTTGGGCTTGGCGCGGCGCCATGTGGGAAAGGGTGGTTTTGAGGCTGAAGGCAGCAGGAAAGCCTGCAGCCCCCAGGAGTTTGGGGCTACGCAAGCGGTTCCCAAAGAGCTTTAGAACAAGGCATAGTTTTCCCTGCTGGCTCTTTGGGAAAGGGACCAGTCTCCAGACATATGGCCATTTTTCTGCCTGGCACGGGTCCGAGTGGGAAAGCGTGCTTTTGAGGCTGAAGAGAGCAGGAAAGCCTGCAGCCCCCAGGTCTGTGGGGCTACGCAAGCCGTTCCCAAAGAGCTTTAGAACAAGGCATAGTTTTCCCTGCTGGCTCTTTGGGCGTGGGACCAACCTCCAGCCATATGTCCATTTTTGTGCCTGGCGTGGCGCCATGTGCGAAAGGGTTCTTTTGAGGCTGAAGGCAGCAGGAAAGCCTGCAGCCCCCAGGAGTGTGGGGCTACGCAAGCGGTTCCCAAAGAGCTTTAGAACAAGGCATAGTTTTCCCTGCTGGCTCTTTGGGAAAGGGACCAATCTCCAGACATATGGCCATTTTTGTGCCTGGAGCGACGCCAAGTGAGAAAGGGTTGTTTTGAGGCTGAAGGCAGCAGGAAAGCCTGCAGCCCCCAGGTGTGTGGGGCTACGCAAGCCGTTCCCAAAGAGCTTTAGAACAAGGCATAGTTTTCCCTGCTGGCTCTTTGGGCGTGGGACCAACCTCCAGCCATATGTCCATTTTTGTGCCTGGCGTGGCGCCATGTGCGAAAGGGTGCTTTTGAGGCTGAAGGCAGCAGGAAAGCCTGCAGCCCCCAGGAGTGTGGGGCTACGCAAGCGGTTCCCAAAGAGCTTTAGAACAAGGCATAGTTTTCCCTGCTGGCTCTTTGGGAAAGGGACCAATCTCCAGACATATGGCCATTTTTGTGCCTGGAGCGACGCCAAGTGAGAAAGGGTTATTTTGAGGCTGAAGGCAGCAGGAAAGCCTGCAGCCCCCAGGTGTGTGGGGATACGCAAGCGGTTCCCAAAGAGCTTTAGAACAAGGCATAGTTTTCCCTGCTGGCTCTTTGGGAAAGGGACCAGTCTCCAGACATATGGCCATTTTTCTGCCTGGCACAGGGCCGAGTGGGAAAGCGTGCTTTTGAGGCTGAAGAGAGCAGGAAAGCCTGCAGCCCCCAGGAGTGTGGGGCTACACAAGCGGTTCCCAAAGAGCTTTAGAACAAGGCATAGTTTTCCCTGCTGGCTCTTTGGGCGTGGGACCAACCTCCAGCCATATGGCCGTTTTTGTGCCTGGCGTGGCGCCATGAGGGAAAGGGTGGTTTTGAGGCTGAAGAGAGGAGGAAAGCCTGCAGCCCCCAGGAGTGTGGGGCTACGCAAGCGGTTCCCAAAGAGCTTTAGAACAAGGCATAGTTTTCCCTGCTGGCTCTTTGGGCGTGGGACCAACCTCCAGCCATATGGCCATTTTTGTGCCTGGCGTGACGCCATGAGGGAAAGGGTGGTTTTGAGGCTGAAGTCAGCAGGAAAGCCTGCAGCCCCCAGGTGTGTGGGGCTACGCAAGCGGTTCCCAAAGAGCTTTAGAACAAGGCATAGTTTTCCCTGCTGGCTCTTTGGGCGTGGGACCAACCTCCAGCCATATGGCCATTTTTGTGCCTGGCGTGACGCCATGAGGGAAAGGGTGGTTTTGAGGCTGAAGTCAGCAGGAAAGCCTGCAGCCCCCAGGTGTGTGGGGCTACGCAAGCGGTTCCCAAAGAGCTTTAGAACAAGGCATAGTTTTCCCTGCTGGCTCTTTGGGCGTGGGACCAATCTCCAGACATATGGCCATTTTTGTGCCTGGAGCGACGCCAAGTGAGAAAGGGTTGTTTTGAGGCTGAAGGCAGCAGGAAAGCCTGCAGCCCCCAGGTGTGTGGGGCTATGCAAGCGGTTCCCAAAGAGCTTTAGAACAAGGCATAGTTTTCCCTGCTGGCTCTTTGGGCGTGGGACCAGTCTCCAGACATATGGCCGTTTTTGTGCCTGGCGTGACGCCATGAGGGAAAGGGTGGTTTTGAGGCTGAAGAGAGCAGGAAAGCCTGCAGCCCCCAGGTGTGTGGGGCTACGCAAGCGGTTCCCAAAGAGCTTTAGAACAAGGCATAGTTTTCCCTGCTGGCTCTTTGGGCGTGGGACCAACCTCCAGCCATATGGCCATTTTTGTGCCTGGCGTGACGCCATGAGGGAAAGGGTGGTTTTGAGGCTGAAGTCAGCAGGAAAGCCTGCAGCCCCCAGGTGTGTGGGGCTACGCAAGCGGTTCCCAAAGAGCTTTAGAACAAGGCATAGTTTTCCCTGCTGGCTCTTTGGGCGTGGAACCAATCTCCAGACATATGGCCATTTTTGTGCCTGGAGCGACGCCAAGTGAGAAAGGGTTGTTTTGAGGCTGAAGGCAGCAGGAAAGCCTGCAGCCCCCAGGTGTGTGGGGCTACGCAAGCGGTTCCCAAAGAGCTTTAGAACAAGGCATAGTTTTCCCTGCTGGCTCTTTGGGCGTGGGACCAACCTCCAGCCATATGTCCATTTTTGTGCCTGGCGTGGCGCCATGTGCGAAAGGGTGCTTTTGAGGCTGAAGGCAGCAGGAAAGCCTGCAGCCCCCAGGAGTGTGGGGCTACGCAAGCGGTTCCCAAAGAGCTTTAGAACAAGGCATAGTTTTCCCTGCTGGCTCTTTGGGAAAGGGACCAATCTCCAGACATATGGCCATTTTTGTGCCTGGAGCGACGCCAAGTGAGAAAGGGTTGTTTTGAGGCTGAAGGCAGCAGGAAAGCCTGCAGCCCCCAGGTGTGTGGGGCTACGCAAGCGGTTCCCAAAGAGCTTTAGAACAAGGCATAGTTTTCCCTGCTGGCTCTTTGGGAAAGGGACCAGTCTCCAGACATATGGCCATTTTTCTGCCTGGCACGGGGCCGAGTGGGAAAGCGTGCTTTTGAGGCTGAAGAGAGCAGGAAAGCCTGCAGCCCCCAGGAGTGTGGGGCTACGCAAGCGGTTCCCAAAGAGCTTTAGAACAAGGCATAGTTTTCCCTGCTGGCTCTTTGGGCGTGGGACCAACCTCCAGCCATATGGCCATTTTTGTGCCTGGCGTGACGCCATGAGGGAAAGGGTGGTTTTGAGGCTGAAGTCAGCAGGAAAGCCTGCAGCCCCCAGGTGTGTGGGGCTACGCAAGCGGTTCCCAAAGAGCTTTAGAACAAGGCATAGTTTTCCCTGCTGGCTCTTTGGGAAAGGGACCAATCTCCAGACATATGGCCATTTTTGTGCCTGGAGCGACGCCAAGTGAGAAAGGGTTGTTTTGAGGCTGAAGGCAGCAGGAAAGCCTGCAGCCCCCAGGTGTGTGGGGCTACGCAAGCGGTTCCCAAAGAGCTTTAGAACAAGGCATAGTTTTCCCTGCTGGCTCTTTGGGAAAGGGACCAGTCTCCAGACATATGGCCATTTTTCTGCCTGGCACGGGGCCGAGTTGGAAAGCGTGCTTTTGAGGCTGAAGAGAGCAGGAAAGCCTGCAGCCCCCAGGAGTGTGGGGCTACGCAAGCGGTTCCCAAAGAGCTTTAGAACAAGGCATAGTTTTCCCTGCTGGCTCTTTGGGCGTGGGACCAACCTCCAGCCATATGGCCGTTTTTGTGCCTGGCGTGACGCCATGAGGGAAAGGGTGGTTTTGAGGCTGAAGAGAGCAGGAAAGCCTGCAGCCCCCAGGAGTGTGGGGCTACGCAAGCGGTTCCCAAAGAGCTTTAGAACAAGGCATAGTTTTCCCTGCTGGCTCTTTGGGCGTGGGACCAACCTCCAGCCATATGGCCGTTTTTGTGCCTGGCGTGACGCCATGAGGGAAAGGGTGGTTTTGAGGCTGAAGGCAGCAGGAAAGCCTGCAGCCCCCAGGTGTGTGGGGCTACGCAAGCGGTTCCCAAAGAGCTTTAGAACAAGGCATAGTTTTCCCTGCTGGCTCTTTGGGCGTGGGACCAACCTCCAGCCATATGTCCATTTTTGTGCCTGGCGTGGCGCCATGTGCGAAAGGGTGCTTTTGAGGCTGAAGGCAGCAGGAAAGCCTGCAGCCCCCAGGAGTGTGGGGCTACGCAAGCGGTTCCCAAAGAGCTTTAGAACAAGGCATAGTTTTCCCTGCTGGCTCTTTGGGAAAGGGACCAGTCTCCAGACATATGGCCATTTTTGTGCCTGGAGCTACGCCAAGTGAGAAAGGGTTGTTTTGAGGCTGAAGGCAGCAGGAAAGCCTGCAGCCCCCAGGTGTGTGGGGCTACGCAAGCCGTTCCCAAAGAGCTTTAGAACAAGGCATAGTTTTCCCTGCTGGCTCTTTGGGAAAGGGACCAGTCTCCAGACATATGGCCATTTTTCTGCCTGGCACGGGGCCGAGTGGGAAAGCGTGCTTTTGAGGCTGAAGAGAGCAGGAAAGCCTGCAGCCCGCAGGAGTGTGGGGCTACGCAAGCGGTTCCCAAAGAGCTTTAGAACAAGGCATAGTTTTCCCTGCTGGCTCTTTGGGCGTGGGACCAACCTCCAGCCATATGGCCATTTTTGTGCCTGGCGTGACGCCATGAGGGAAAGGGTGGTTTTGAGGCTGAGGCAGCAGGAAAGCCTGCAGCCCCCAGGTGTGTGGGGCTACGCAAGCGGTTCCCAAAGAGCTTTAGAACAAGGCATAGTTTTCCCTGCTGGCTCTTTGGGCGTGGGACCAATCTCCAGACATATGGCCATTTTTGGGCCTGGCGCGGCGCCAAGTGGGAAAGGGTGGTTTTGAGGCTGAAGGCAGCAGGAAAGCCTGCAGCCCCCAGGTGTGTGAGCTACGCAAGAGGTTCCCAAAGAGCTTTAGAACAAGGCATCGTTTTCCCTGCTGGCTCTTTGGGCGTGGGACCAATCTCCAGATATATGGCCATTTTTGGGCTTGGCGCGGCGCCATGTGGGAAAGGGTGGTTTTGAGGCTGAAGGCAGCAGGAAAGCCTGCAGCCCCCAGGAGTTTGGGGCTACGCAAGTGGTTCCCAAAGAGCTTTAGAACAAGGCATAGTTTTCCCTGCTGGCTCTTTGGGAAAGAGACCAATCTCCAGACATATGGCCATTTTTGTGCCTGGAGCGACGCCAAGTGAGAAAGGGTTGTTTTGAGGCCGAAGGCAGCAGGAAAGCCTGCAGCCCCCAGGTGTGTGGGGCTACGCAAGCGGTTCCCAAAGAGCTTTAGAACAAGGCATAGTTTTCCCTGCTGGCTCTTTGGGCGTGGGACCAGTCTCCAGACATATGGCCATTTTTGGGCCTGGCGTGACGCCATGTGGGAAAGGGTGTTTTTGAGGCTGAAGGCAGCAGGAAAGCCTGCAGCCCCCAGGTGTGTGGGGCTACGCAAGCGGTTCCCAAAGAGCTTTAGAACAAGGCATAGTTTTCCCTGCTGGCTCTTTGGGCGTGGGACCAGTCTCCAGACATATGGCCATTTTTCTGCCTGGCACGGGGCCGAGTGGGAAAGCGTGCTTTTGAGGCTGAAGAGAGCAGGAAAGCCTGCAGCCCCCAGGTCTGTGGGGCTACGCAAGCGGTTCCCAAAGAGCTTTAGAACAAGGCATAGTTTTCCCTGCTGGCTCTTTGGACGTGGGACCAACCTCCAGCCATATGGCCATTTTTGTGCCTGGCGTGACGCCATGAGGGAAAGGGTGGTTTTGAGGGTGAAGGCAGCAGGAAAGCCTGCAGCCCCCAGGTGTGTGGGGCTACGCAAGCGGTTCCCAAAGAGCTTTAGAACAAGGCATAGTTTTCCCTGCTGGCTCTTTGGGCGTGGGACCAGTCTCCAGACATATGGCCATTTTTGTGCCTGGCGCGGCGCCAAGTGGGAAAGGGTGGTTTTGAGGCTGAAGGCAGCAGGAAAGCCTGCACCCCCCAGGTGTGTGGGGCTACGCAAGCAGTTCCCAAAGAGCTTTAGAACAAGGCATAGTTTTCCCTGCTGGCTCTTTGGGCGTGGGACCAGTCTCCAGACATATGGCCATTTTTGTGCCTGGAGCGACGCCAAGTGAGAAAGGGTTGTTTTGAGGCTGAAGGCAGCAGGAAAGCCTGCAGCCCCCAGGTGCGTGGGGCTACGCAAGCGGTTCCCAAAGAGCTTTAGAACAAGGCATAGTTTTCCCTGCTGGCTCTTTGGGCGTGGGACCAGTCTCCAGACATATGGCCATTTTTGGGCCTGGCGTGACGCCATGTGGGAAAGGGTGGTTTTGAGGCTGAAGGCAGCAGGAAAGCCTGCAGCCCCCAGGTGTGTGGGGCTACGCAAGCGGTTCCCAAAGAGCTTTAGAACAAGGCATAGTTTTCCCTGCTGGCTCTTTGGGAAAGGGACCAGTCTCCAGACATATGGCCATTTTTCTGCCTGGCACGGGGCCGAGTGGGAAAGCGTGCTTTTGAGCTGAAGAGAGCAGGAAAGCCTGCAGCCCCCAGGTCTGTGGGGCTACGCAAGCCGTTCCCAAAGAGCTTTAGAACAAGGCATAGTTTTCCCTGATGGCTCTTTGGGCGTGGGACCAACCTCCAGCTATATGGCCATTTTTGTGCCTGGCGTGACGCCATGAGGGAAAGGGTGGTTTTGAGGCTGAAGGCAGCAGGAAAGCCTGCAGCCCCCAGGTGTGTGGGGCTACGCAAGCGGTTCCCAAAGAGCTTTAGAACAAGGCATAGTTTTCCCTGCTGGCTCTTTGGGAAAGGGACCAGTCTCCAGACATATGGCCATTTTTGGGCCTGGCGCGGCGCCAAGTGGGAAAGGGTGGTTTTGAGGCTGAAGGCAGCAGGAAAGCCTACAGCCCCCAGGTGTGTGGGGCTACGCAAGCAGTTCCCAAAGAGCGTTAGAACAAGGCATAGTTTTCCCTGCTGGCTCTTTGGGCGTGGGACCAGTCTCCAGCCATATGGCCATTTTTGGGCCTGGAGCGGCACCAAGTGGGAAAGGGTGGTTTTGAGGCTGAAGGCAGCAGGAAAGCCTGCAGCCCCCAGGTGTGTGGGGCCACGCAAGCGGTTCCCAAAGAGCTTTAGAACAAGGCATCGTTTTCCCTGCTGGCTCTTTGGGCGTGGGACCAATCTCCAGACATATGGCCATTTTTGTGCCTGGCGTGGCGCCATGTGGGAAAGGGTGGTTTTGAGGCTGAAGGCAGCAGGAAAGCCTGCAGCCCCCAGGAGTGTGGGGCTACGCAAGCGGTTCCCAAAGAGCTTTAGAACAAGGCATAGTTTTCCCTGCTGGCTCTTTGGGAAAGGGACCAGTCTCCAGACATATGGCCATTTTTCTGCCTGGCACGGGGCCAAGTGGGAAAGCGTGCTTTTGAGGCTGAAGAGAGCAGGAAAGCCTGCAGCCCCCAGGTCTGTGGGGCTACGCAAGCCGTTCCCAAAGAGCTTTAGAACAAGGCATAGTTTTCCCTGCTGGCTCTTTGGGCGTGGGACCAACCTCCAGCCATATGGCCATTTTTGTGCCTGGCGTGACGCCATGAGGGAAAGGGTGGTTTTGAGGCTGAAGGCAGCAGGAAGGCCTGCAGCCCCCAGGTCTGTGGGTCACGCAAGCGGTTCCCAAAGAGCTTTAGAACAAGGCATAGTTTTCCCTGCTGGCTCTTTGGGCGTGGGACCAGTCTCCAGACATATGGCCATTTTTGTGCCTGGCGCGGCACCAAGTGGGAAAGGGTGGTTTTGAGGCTGAAGGCAGCAGGAAAGCCTGCACCCCCCAGGTGTGTGGGGCTACGCAAGCGGTTCCCAAAGAGCTTTAGAACAAGGCATAGTTTTCCCTGCTGGCTCTTTGGGCGTGGGACCAGTCTCCAGACATATGGCCATTTTTGTGCCTGGAGCGACGCCAAGTGAGAAAGGGTTGTTTTGAGGCTGAAGGCAGCAGGAAAGCCTGCAGCCCCCAGGTGCGTGGGGCTACGCAAGCGGTTCCCAAAGAGCTTTAGAACAAGGCATAGTTTTCCCTGCTGGCTCTTTGGGCGTGGGACCAGTCTCCAGACATATGGCCATTTTTGGGCCTGGCGTGACGCCATGTGGGAAAGGGTGGTTTTGAGGCTGAAGGCAGCAGGAAAGCCTGCAGCCCCCAGGTGTGTGGGGCTACGCAAGCGGTTCCCAAAGAGCTTTAGAACAAGGCATAGTTTTCCCTGCTGGCTCTTTGGGAAAGGGACCAGTCTCCAGACATATGGCCATTTTTCTGCCTGGCACGGGGCCGAGTGGGAAAGCGTGCTTTTGAGGCTGAAGAGAGCAGGAAAGCCTGCAGCCCCCAGGTGTGTGGGGCTACGCAAGCAGTTCCCAAAGAGCGTTAGAACAAGGCATAGTTTTCCCTGCTGGCTCTTTGGGCGTGGGACCAGTCTCCAGACATATGGCCATTTTTGGGCCTGGAGCGGCACGAAGTGGGAAAGGGTGGTTTTGAGGCTGAAGGCAGCAGGAAAGCCTGCAGCCCCCAGGTGTGTGGGGCTACGCAAGCCGTTCCCAAAGAGCTTTAGAACAAGGCATAGTTTTCCCTGCTGGCTCTTTGGGCGTGGGACCAACCTCCAGCCATATGGCCATTTTTGTGCCTGGCGTGACGCCATGAGGGAAAGGGTGGTTTTGAGGCTGAAGGCAGCAGGAAAGCCTGCAGCCCCCAGGTCTGTGGGTCACGCAAGCGGTTCCCAAAGAGCTTTAGAACAAGGCATAGTTTTCCCTGCTGGCTCTTTGGGCGTGGGACCAATCTCCAGACATATGGCCATTTTTGGGCCTGGCGCGGCGCCAAGTGGGAAAGGGTGGTTTTGAGGCTGAAGGCAGCAGGAAAGCCTGCAGCCCCCAGGTGTGTGGGGCTACGCAAGCGGTTCCCAAAGAGCTTTAGAACAAGGCATCGTTTTCCCTGCTGGCTCTTTGGGCGTGGGACCAATCCCCAGATATATGGCCATTTTTGGGCTTGGCGCGGCGCCATGTGGGAAAGGGTGGTTTTGAGGCTGAAGGCAGCAGGAAAGCCTGCAGCCCCCAGGTGTGTGGGGCTACGCAAGCGGTTCCCAAAGAGCTTTAGAACAAGGCATAGTTTTCCCTGCTGGCTCTTTGGGCGTGGGACCAATCTCCAGACATATGGCCATTTTTGGGCCTGGCGCGGCGCCAAGTGGGAAAGGGTGGTTTTGAGGCTGAAGGCTGCAGGAAACCTGCAGCCCCCAGGTGTGTGGGGCTACGCAAGCGGTTCCCAAAGAGCTTTAGAACAAGGCATAGTTTTCCCTGCTGGCTCTTTGGGAAAGGGACCAATCTCCAGACATATGGCCATTTTTGGGCCTGGAGCGACGCCAAGTGAGAAAGGGTTGTTTTGAGGCTGAAGGCAGCAGGAAAGCCTGCAGCCCCCAGGTGTGTGGGGCTACGCAAGCGGTTCCCAAATACCTTTAGAACAAGGCATAGTTTTCCCTGCTGGCTCTTTGGGAAAGGGACCAGTCTCCAGACATATGGCCATTTTTCTGCCTGGCACGGGGCCGAGTGGGAAAGCGTGCTTTTGAGGCTGAAGAGAGCAGGAAAGCCTGCAGCCCCCAGGTCTGTGGGGATACGCAAGCCGTTCCCAAAGAGCTTTAGAACAAGGCATAGTTTTCCCTGCTGGCTCTTTGGGCGTGGGACCAGTCTCCAGACATATGGCCATTTTTGGTCCTGGAGCGGCACCAAGTGGGAAAGGGTGGTTTTGAGGCTGAAGGCAGGAGGAAAGCCTGCAGCCCCCAGGTGTGTGGGGCCACGCAAGCGGTTCCCAAAGAGCTTTAGAACAAGGCATCGTTTTCCCTGCTGGCTCTTTGGGCGTGGGACCAATCTCCAGATATATGGCCATTTTTGTGCCTGGCGTGGCGCCATGTGGGAAAGGGTGGTTTTGAGGCTGAAGGCAGCAGGAAAGCCTGCAGCCCCCAGGAGTGTGGGGCTACGCAAGCGGTTCCCAAAGAGCTTTAGAACAAGGCATAGTTTTCCCTGCTGGCTCTTTGGGAAAGGGACCAGTCTCCAGACATATGGCCATTTTTCTGCCTGGCACGGGGCCAAGTGGGAAAGCGTGCTTTTGAGGCTGAAGAGAGCAGGAAAGCCTGCAGCCCCCAGGTCTGTGGGGCTACGCAAGCCGTTCCCAAAGAGCTTTAGAACAAGGCATAGTTTTCCCTGCTGGCTCTTTGGGCGTGGGACCAACCTCCAGACATATGGCCATTTTGTGCCTTGCGTGACGCCAAGTGGGAAAGGGTGGTTTTGAGGCTGAAGGCAGCAGGAAAGCCTGCAGCCCCCAGGTGTGTGGGGCTACGCAAGCGGTTCCCAAAGAGCTTTAGAACAAGGCATAGTTTTCCCTGCTGGCTCTTTGGGCGTGGGACCAGTCTCCAGATATATGGCCATTTTTGTGCCTGGCGTGGCGCCATGTGCGAAAGGGTGCTTTTGAGGCTGAAGGCAGCAGGAAAGCCTGCAGCCCCCAGGAGTGTGGGGCTACGCAAGCGGTTCCCAAAGAGCTTTAGAACAAGGCATAGTTTTCCCTGCTGGCTCTTTGGGCGTGGGACCAGTCTCCAGACATATGGCCATTTTTGGGCCTGGAGCGGCACCAAGTGGGAAAGGGTGGTTTTGAGGCTGAAGGCAGCAGGAAAGCCTGCAGCCCCCAGGTGTGTGGGGCTACGCAAGCGGTTCCCAAAGAGCTTTAGAACAAGGCATAGTTTTCCCTGCTGGCTCTTTGGGCGTGGGACCAGTCTCCAGATATATGGCCATTTTTGTGCGTAGCGTGGCGCCATGTGCGAAAGGGTGCTTTTGAGGCTGAAGGCAGCAGGAAAGCCTGCAGCCCCCAGGAGTGTGGGGCTACGCAAGCGGTTCCCAAAGAGCTTTAGAACAAGGCATAGTTTTCCCTGCTGGCTCTTTGGGCGTGGGACCAGTCTCCAGACATATGGCCATTTTTGGGCCTGGCGCGGCGCCATGTGGGAAAGGGTGGTTTTGAGGCTGAAGGCAGCAGGAAAGCCTGCAGCCCCCAGGTGTGTGGGGCTACGCAAGCGGTTCCCAAAGAGCTTTAGAACAAGGCATAGTTTTCCCTGCTGGCTCTTTGGGAAAGGGACCAGTCTCCAGACATATGGCCATTTTTCTGCCTGGCACGGGGCCGAGTGGGAAAGCGTGCTTTTGAGGCTGAAGAGAGCAGGAAAGCCTGCAGCCCCCAGGTCTGTGGGGATACGCAAGCCGTTCCCAAAGAGCTTTAGAACAAGGCATAGTTTTCCCTGCTGGCTCTTTGGGCGTGGGACCAGTCTCCAGACATATGGCCATTTTTGGGCCTGGCGCGGCGCCAAGTGGGAAAGGGTGCTTTTGAGGCTGAAGGCAGCAGGAAAGCCTGCAGCCCCCAGGAGTTTGGGGCTACGCAAGTGGTTCCCAAAGAGCTTTAGAACAAGGCATAGTTTTCCCTGCTGGCTCTTTGGGCGTGGGACCAATCTCCAGACATATGGCCATTTTTGGGCCTGGCGCGGCGCCAAGTGGGAAAGGGTGGTTTTGAGGCTGAAGGCTGCAGGAAACCTGCAGCCCCCAGGTGTGTGGGGCTACGCAAGCGGTTCCCAAAGAGCTTTAGAACAAGGCATAGTTTTCCCTGCTGGCTCTTTGGGAAAGGGACCAATCTCCAGACATATGGCCATTTTTGGGCCTGGAGCGACGCCAAGTGAGAAAGGGTTGTTTTGAGGCTGAAGGCAGCAGGAAAGCCTGCAGCCCCCAGGTGTGTGGGGCTACGCAAGCGGTTCCCAAAGAGCTTTAGAACAAGGCATAGTTTTCCCTGCTGGCTCTTTGGGAAAGGGACCAGTCTCCAGACATATGGCCATTTTTCTGCCTGGCACGGGGCCGAGTGGGAAAGCGTGCTTTTGAGGCTGAAGAGAGCAGGAAAGCCTGCAGCCCCCAGGTCTGTGGGGATACGCAAGCCGTTCCCAAAGAGCTTTAGAACAAGGCATAGTTTTCCCTGCTGGCTCTTTGGGCGTGGGACCAGTCTCCAGACATATGGCCATTTTTGGGCCTGGCGCGGCGCCAAGTGGGAAAGGGTGCTTTTGAGGCTGAAGGCAGCAGGAAAGCCTGCAGCCCCCAGGAGTTTGGGGCTACGCAAGTGGTTCCCAAAGAGCTTTAGAACAAGGCATAGTTTTCCCTGCTGGCTCTTTGGGCGTGGGACCAATCTCCAGACATATGGCCATTTTTGTGCCTGGAGCGACGCCATGTGGGAAAGGGTGGTTTTGAGGCTGAAGGCAGCAGGAAAGCCTGCAGCCCCCAGGTCTGTGGGGCCACGCAAGCGGTTCCCAAAGAGCTTTAGAACAAGGCATAGTTTTCCCTGCTGGCTCTTTGGGAAAGGGACCAATCTCCAGACATATGTCCATTTTTGTGCCTGGAGCGACGCCAAGTGAGAAAGGGTTGTTTTGAGGCTGAAGGCAGCAGGAAAGCCTGCAGCCCCCAGGTGTGTGGGGCTACGCAAGCAGTTCCCAAAGAGCGTTAGAACAAGGCATAGTTTTCCCTGCTGGCTCTTTGGGCGTGGGACCAGTCTCCAGACATATGGCCATTTTTGTGCCTGGCGTGACGCCATGAGGGAAAGGGTGGTTTTGAGGCTGAAGGCAGCAGGAAAGCCTGCAGCCCCCAGGTGTGTGGGGCTACGCAAGCGGTTCCCAAAGGGCTTTAGAACAAGGCATAATTTTCCCTGCTGGCTCTTTGGGAAAGGGACCAGTCTCCAGACATATGGCCATTTTTGGGCCTGGAGCGGCGCCAAGTGGGAAAGGGTGGTTTTGAGGCTGAAGGCAGCAGGAAAGCCTGCAGCCCCCAGGTGTGTGGGGCTACGCAAGCAGTTCCCAAAGAGCGTTAGAACAAGGCATAGTTTTCCCTGCTGGCTCTTTGGGCGTGGGACCAGTCTCCAGACATATGGCCATTTTTGGTCCTGGAGCGGCACCAAGTGGGAAAGGGTGGTTTTGAGGCTGAAGGCAGGAGGAAAGCCTGCAGCCCCCAGGTGTGTGGGGCCACGCAAGCGGTTCCCAAAGAGCTTTAGAACAAGGCATCGTTTTCCCTGCTGGCTCTTTGGGCGTGGGACCAATCTCCAGATATATGGCCATTTTTGTGCCTGGCGTGGCGCCATGTGGGAAAGGGTGGTTTTGAGGCTGAAGGCAGCAGGAAAGCCTGCAGCCCCCAGGAGTGTGGGGCTACGCAAGCGGTTCCCAAAGAGCTTTAGAACAAGGCATAGTTTTCCCTGCTGGCTCTTTGGGAAAGGGACCAGTCTCCAGACATATGGCCATTTTTCTGCCTGGCACGGGGCCAAGTGGGAAAGCGTGCTTTTGAGGCTGAAGAGAGCAGGAAAGCCTGCAGCCCCCAGGTCTGTGGGGCTACGCAAGCCGTTCCCAAAGAGCTTTAGAACAAGGCATAGTTTTCCCTGCTGGCTCTTTGGGCGTGGGACCAACCTCCAGACATATGGCCATTTTGTGCCTTGCGTGACGCCAAGTGGGAAAGGGTGGTTTTGAGGCTGAAGGCAGCAGGAAAGCCTGCAGCCCCCAGGTGTGTGGGGCTACGCAAGCGGTTCCCAAAGAGCTTTAGAACAAGGCATAGTTTTCCCTGCTGGCTCTTTGGGCGTGGGACCAGTCTCCAGATATATGGCCATTTTTGTGCCTGGCGTGGCGCCATGTGCGAAAGGGTGCTTTTGAGGCTGAAGGCAGCAGGAAAGCCTGCAGCCCCCAGGAGTGTGGGGCTACGCAAGCGGTTCCCAAAGAGCTTTAGAACAAGGCATAGTTTTCCCTGCTGGCTCTTTGGGCGTGGGACCAGTCTCCAGACATATGGCCATTTTTCTGCCTGGCACGGGGCCGAGTGGGAAAGCGTGCTTTTGAGGCTGAAGAGAGCAGGAAAGCCTGCAGCCCCCAGGTCTGTGGGGATACGCAAGCCGTTCCCAAAGAGCTTTAGAACAAGGCATAGTTTTCCCTGCTGGCTCTTTGGGCGTGGGACCAGTCTCCAGACATATGGCCATTTTTGGGCCTGGCGCGGCGCCAAGTGGGAAAGGGTGCTTTTGAGGCTGAAGGCAGCAGGAAAGCCTGCAGCCCCCTGGAGTTTGGGGCTACGCAAGTGGTTCCCAAAGAGCTTTAGAACAAGGCATAGTTTTCCCTGCTGGCTCTTTGGGCGTGGGACCAATCTCCAGACATATGGCCATTTTTGTGCCTGGAGCGACGCCATGTGGGAAAGGGTGGTTTTGAGGCTGAAGGCAGCAGGAAAGCCTGCAGCCCCCAGGTCTGTGGGGCCACGCAAGCGGTTCCCAAAGAGCTTTAGAACAAGGCATAGTTTTCCCTGCTGGCTCTTTGGGAAAGGGACCAATCTCCAGACATATGTCCATTTTTGTGCCTGGAGCGACGCCAAGTGAGAAAGGGTTGTTTTGAGGCTGAAGGCAGCAGGAAAGCCTGCAGCCCCCAGGTGTGTGGGGCTACGCAAGCAGTTCCCAAAGAGCTTTAGAACAAGGCATAGTTTTCCCTGCTGGCTCTTTGGGCGTGGGACCAGTCTCCAGACATATGGCCATTTTTGTGCCTGGCGTGACGCCATGAGGGAAAGGGTGGTTTTGAGGCTGAAGGCAGCAGGAAAGCCTGCAGCCCCCAGGTGTGTGGGGCTACGCAAGCGGTTCCCAAAGGGCTTTAGAACAAGGCATAATTTTCCCTGCTGGCTCTTTGGGAAAGGGACCAGTCTCCAGACATATGGCCATTTTTGGGCCTGGAGCGGCGCCAAGTGGGAAAGGGTGGTTTTGAGGCTGAAGGCAGCAGGAAAGCCTGCAGCCCCCAGGTGTGTGGGGCTACGCAAGCAGTTCCCAAAGAGCGTTAGAACAAGGCATAGTTTTCCCTGCTGGCTCTTTGGGCGTGGGACCAGTCTCCAGACATATGGCCATTTTTGGGCCTGGAGCGGCACCAAGTGGGAAAGGGTGGTTTTGAGGCTGAAGGCAGGAGGAAAGCCTGCAGCCCCCAGGTGTGTGGGGCCACGCAAGCGGTTCCCAAAGAGCTTTAGAACAAGGCATCGTTTTCCCTGCTGGCTCTTTGGGCGTGGGACCAATCTCCAGATATATGGCCATTTTTGTGCCTGGCGTGGCGCCATGTGGGAAAGGGTGGTTTTGAGGCTGAAGGCAGCAGGAAAGCCTGCAGCCCCCAGGAGTGTGGGGCTACGCAAGCGGTTCCCAAAGAGCTTTAGAACAAGGCATAGTTTTCCCTGCTGGCTCTTTGGGAAAGGGACCAGTCTCCAGACATATGGCCATTTTTCTGCCTGGCACGGGGCCAAGTGGGAAAGCGTGCTTTTGAGGCTGAAGAGAGCAGGAAAGCCTGCAGCCCCCAGGTCTGTGGGGCTACGCAAGCCGTTCCCAAAGAGCTTTAGAACAAGGCATAGTTTTCCCTGCTGGCTCTTTGGGCGTGGGACCAACCTCCAGCCATATGGCCATTTTTGGGCCTGGCGTGACGCCATGAGGGAAAGGGTGGTTTTGAGGCTGAAGGCAGCAGGAAAGCCTGCAGCCCCCAGGTGTGTGGGGCTACGCAAGCGGTTCCCAAAGAGCTTTAGAACAAGGCATAGTTTTCCCTGCTGGCTCTTTGGGCGTGGGACCAGTCTCCAGACATATCGCCATTTTTGTGCCTGGCGCGGCGCCAAGTGGGAAAGGGTGGTTTTGAGGCTGAAGGCAGCAGGAAAGCCTGCAGCCCCCAGGTGTGTGGGGCTACGCAAGCGGTTCCCAAAGAGCTTTAGAACAAGGCATAGTTTTCCCTGCTGGCTCTTTGGGAAAGGGACCAGTCTCCAGACATATGGCCATTTTTCTGCCTGGCACGGGGCCAAGTGGGAAAGCGTGCTTTTGAGGCTGAAGAGAGCAGGAAAGCCTGCAGCCCCCAGGTCTGTGGGGCTACGCAAGCGGTTCCCAAAGAGCTTTAGAACAAGGCATAGTTTTCCCTGCTGGCTCTTTGGGCGTGGGACCAACCTCCAGCCATATGGCCATTTTTGTGCCTGGCGTGACGCCATGAGGGAAAGGGTGGTTTTGAGGCTGAAGGCAGCAGGAAAGCCTGCAGCCCCCAGGTGTGTGGGGCTACGCAAGCGGTTCCTAAAGAGCTTTAGAACAAGGCATAGTTTTCCCTGCTGGCTCTTTGGGCGTGGGACCAATCTCCAGACATATGGCCATTTTTGGGCCTGGCGCGGCGCCAAGTGGGAAAGGGTGGTTTTGAGGCTGAAGGCAGCAGGAAAGCCTGCAGCCCCCAGGTGTGTGGGGCTACGCAAGCGTTTCCCAAAGAGCTTTAGAACAAGGCATAGTTTTCCCTGCTGGCTCTTTGGGAAAGGGACCAATCTCCAGACATATGGCCATTTTTGTGCCTGGAGCGACGCCAAGTGAGAAAGTGTTGTTTTGAGGCTGAAGGCAGCAGGAAAGCCTGCAGCCCCCAGGTGTGTGGGGCTACGCAAGCGGTTCCCAAAGAGCTTTAGTACAAGGCATAGTTTTCCCTGCTGGCTCTTTGGGCGTGGGACCAGTCTCCAGACATATGGCCATTTTTGTGCCTGGCGTGACGCCATGTGGGAAAGGGTGGTTTTGAGGCTGAAGGCAGCAGGAAAGCCTGCAGCCCCCAGGTGTGTGGGGCTACGCAAGCGGTTCCCAAAGAGCTTTAGAACAAGGCATAGTTTTCCCTGCTGGCTCTTTGGGAAAGGGACCAGTCTCCAGACATATGGCCATTTTTCTGCCTGGCACGGGGCCAAGTGGGAAAGCGTGCTTTTGAGGCTGAAGAGAGCTGGAAAGCCTGCAGCCCCCAGGTCTGTGGGGCTACGCAAGCCGTTCCCAAAGAGCTTTAGAACAAGGCATAGTTTTCCCTGCTGGCTCTTTGGGCGTGAGACCAACCTCCAGCCATATGGCCATTTTTGTGCCTGGCGTGACGCCATGAGGGAAAGGGTGGTTTTGAGGCTGAAGGCAGCAGGAAAGCCTGCAGCCCCCAGGTGTGTGGGGCTACGCAAGCGGTTCCCAAAGAGCTTTAGAACAAGGCATAGTTTTCCCTGCTGGCTCTTTGGGCGTGGGACCAGTCTCCAGACATATGGCCATTTTTGGGCCTGGCGCGGGGCCAAATGGGAAAGGGGTGTTTGGAGGCTGAAGGCAGCAGGAAAACCTGCAGTCCCCAGGTGTGTGGGGCTACGCAAGCGGTTCCCAAAGAGCTTTAGAACAAGGCATAGTTTTCCCTGCTGGCTCTTGGGCGTGGGACCAGTCTGCAGACATATGGCCATTTTTGGGCCTGGCGCGGCGCCAAGTGGGAAAGGGTGGTTTTGAGGCTGAAGGCAGCAGGAAAGCCTGCAAACCCCAGGTGTGTGGGGCTACGCAAGCGGTTCCCAAAGAGCTTTAGAACAAGGCATAGTTTTCCCTGCTGGCTCTTTCGGCGTGGGACCAATCTCCAGACATATGGCCATTTTTGTGTCTGGCGTGGCGCCATGTGGGAAAGGGTGGTTTTGAGGCTGAAGGCAGCAGGAAAGCCTGCAGCCCCCAGGTGTGTGGGGCTACGTAAGCGGTTCCCAAAGAGCTTTAGAACAAGGCATAGTTTTCCCTGCTGGCTCTTTGGGCGTGGGACCAACCTCCAGACATATGGCCATTTTTCTGCCTGGCGTGACGCCATGTGGGAAAGGGTGGTTTTGAGGCTGAAGGCAGCAGGAAAGCCTGCAGCCCCCAGGTGTGTGGGGCTACGCAAGCGGTTCCCAAAGAGCTTTAGAACAAGGCATAGTTTTCCCTGCTGGCTCTTTGGGCGTGGGACCAGTCTCCAGACATATGGCCATTTTTCTGCCTTTCGTGACGCCATGAGGGAAAGGGTGGTTTTGAGGCTGAAAGCGCGAGAAAAGCCTGCAGCCCCCAGGTGTGTGGGGCTACGCAAGCGGTTCCCAAAGAGCTTTAGAACAAGGCATAGTTTTCCCTGCTGGCTCCTTGGGCGTGGGACCAGTCTCCAGACATATGGCCATTTTTCTGCCTGGTGTGACGCCATGTGGGAAAGGGTGGTTTTGAGGCTGAAGGCAGCAGGAAAGCCACAGCCCCCAGGTGTGTGGGGCTACACAAGCGGTTCCCAAAGAGCTTTAGAACAAGGCATAGTTTTCCCTGCTGGCTCTTTGGGCGTGGGACCAACCTCCAGACATATGGCCATTTTTCTTCCTTTCGTGACGCCATGAGGGAAAGGGTGGTTTTGAGGCTGAAAGCGCGAGAAAAGCCTGCAGCCCCCAGGTGTGTGGGGCTACGCAAGCGGTTCCCAAAGAGCTTTAGAACAAGGCATAGTTTTCCCTGCTGGCTCTTTGGGCGTGGGACCAGTCTCCAGACATATGGCCATTTTTCTGCCTGGTGTGACGCCATGTGGGAAAGGGTGGTTTTGAGGCTGAAGGCAGCAGGAAAGCCACAGCCCCCAGGTGTGTGGGGCTACGCAAGCGGTTCCCAAAGAGCTTTAGAACAAGGCATAGTTTTCCCTGCTGGCTCTTTGGGCGTGGGACCAACCTCCAGCCATATGGCCGTCTTTGTGCCTGGCGTGACGCCATGAGGGAAAGGGTGGTTTTGAGGCTGAAAGCGCGAGAAAAGCCTGCAGCCCCCAGTTTGTGTGGGGCTACGCAAGCGGTTCCCAAAGAGCTTTAGAACAAGGCATAGTTTTCCCTGCTGGCTCTTTGGGCGTGGGACCAGTCTCCAGACATATGGCCATTTTTGGGCCTGGCGCGGCGCCAAGTGGGAAAGGGTAGTTTTGAGGCTGAAGGCAGCAGGAAAGCCTGCAGCCCCCAGGTGTGTGGGGCTACGCAAGCGGTTCCCAAAGAGCTTTAGAACAAGGCATCGTTTTCCCTGCTGGCTCTTTGGGCGTGGGACCAGTCTCCAGACATATGGCCATTTTTGTGCCTGGCGCGGGGCCAAATGGGAAAGGGGTGTTTGGAGGCTGAAGGCAGCAGGAAAGCCTGCATCCCCCAGGTGTGTGGGGCTACGCAAGCGGTTCCCAAAGAGCTTTAGAACAAGGCATAGTTTTCCCTGCTGGCTCTTGGGCGTGGGACCAGTCTCCAGAGATATGGCCATTTTTGGGCCTGGCGCGGCACCAAGTGGGAAAGGGTGGTTTTGAGGCTGAAGGCAGCAGGAAAGCCTGCAGCCCCCAGGTCTGTGGGGCTACGCAAGCGGTTCCCAAAGAGCTTTAGAACAAGGCATAGTTTTCCCTGCTGGCTCTTTGGGAAAGGGACCAACCTCCAGACATATGGCCATTTTTCTGCCTGGCGTGACGCCATGTGGGAAAGGGTGGTTTTGAGGCTGAAGGCAGCAGGAAAGCCTGCAGCCCCCAGGTGTGTGGGGCTATGCAAGTGGTTCCCAAAGAGCTTTAGTACAAGGCATAGTTTTCCCTGCTGGCTCTTTGGGCGTGGGACCAATCTCCAGATATATGGCCATTTTTGGGCATGGCGTGACGCCATGTGGGAAAGGGTGGTTTTGAGGCTGAAGGCAGCAGGAAAGCCTGCAGCCCCCAGGTGTGTGGGGCTACGCAAGCGGTTCCCAAAGAGCTTTAGAACAAGGCATAATTTTCCCTGCTGGCTCTTTGGGAAAGGGACCAGTCTCCAGACATATGGCCATTTTTGGGCCTGGCGCGGGGCCAAATGGGAAAGGGGTGTTTGGAGGCTGAAGGCAGCAGGAAAGCCTGCAGCCCCCAGGTGTGTGGGGCTACGCAAGCGGTTCCCAAAGAGCTTTAGAACAAGGCATAGTTTTCCCTGCTGGCTCTTTGGGCGTGGGACCAACCTCCAGACATATGGCCATTTTTGTGCCTGGCATGGCGCCATGTGGGAAAGGGTGGTTTTGAGGCTGAAGGCAGCAGGAAAGCCTGCAGCCCCCAGGTGTGTGGGGCTACGCAAGCGGTTCACAAAGAGCTTTAGAACAAGGCATAGCTTTCCCTGCTGGCTCTTTGGGAAAGGGACTAGTCTCCAGACATATGGCCATTTTTCTGCCTGGTGTGACGCCATGTGGGAAAGGGTGGTTTTGAGGCTGAAGGCAGCAGGAAAGCCACAGCCCCCAGGTGTGTGGGGCTACGCAAGCGGTTCCCAAAGAGCTTTAGAAAAAGCCATAGTTTTCCCTGCTGGCTCTTTGGGCGTGGGACCAACCTCCAGACATATGGCCATTTTTGTGCCTGGCGTGACGCCATGAGGGAAAGGGTGGTTTTGAGGCTGAAAGCGCGAGAAAAGCCTGCAGCCCCCAGTTTGTGTGGGGCTACGCAAGCGGTTCCCAAAGAGCTTTAGAACAAGGCATAGTTTTCCCTGCTGGCTCTTTGGGTGTGGGACCAGTCTCCAGACATATGGCCATTTTTGGGCCTGGCGCGGGGCGAAATGGGAAAGGGGTGTTTGGAGGCTGAAGGCAGCAGGAAAGCCTGCAGCCCCCAGGTGTGTGGGGCTACGCAAGCGGTTCCCAAAGAGCTTTAGAACAAGGCATAGTTTTCCCTGCTGGCTCTTGGGCGTGGGACCAGTCTCCAGACATATGGCCATTTTTGGGCCTCGCGCAGGGCCATGTGGGAAAGGGTGGTTTTGAGGCTGAAGGCAGCAGGAAAGCCTGCAGCCCCCAGGTGTGTGGGGCTACGCAAGCGGTTCCCAAAGAGCTTTAGTACAAGGCATAGTTTTCCCTGCTGGCTCTTTCGGCGTGGGACCAATCTCCAGACATATGGCCATTTTTGTGTCTGGCGTGGCGCCATGTGGGAAAGGGTGGTTTTGAGGCTGAAGGCAGCAGGAAAGCCTGCAGCCCCCAGGTGTGTGGGGCTACGCAAGCGGTTCCCAAAGAGCTTTAGAACAAGGCATAGTTTTCCCTGCTGGCTCTTTGGGCGTGGGACCAACCTCCAGATATATGGCCATTTTTCTGCCTGGCGTGACGCCATGTGGGAAAGGGTGGTTTTGAGGCTGAAGGCAGCAGGAATGCCTGCAGCCCCCAGGTGTGTGGGGCTACGCAAGCGGTTCCCAAAGAGCTTTAGAACAAGGCATAGTTTTCCCTGCTGGCTCTTTGGGCGTGGGACCAACCTCCAGAAATATGGCCATTTTTGTGCCTGGCGTGACGCCATGTGGGAAAGGGTGGTTTTGAGGCTGAAAGCGCGAGAAAAGCCTGCAGCCCCCAAGTCTGTGGGGCTACGCAAGCGGTTCCCAAAGAGCTTTAGAACAAGGCATAGTTTTCCCTGCTGGCTCTTTGGGCGTGGGACCAACCTCCAGACATATGGCCATTTTTGTGCCTGGCGTGACGCCATGTGGGAAAGGGTGGTTTTGAGGCTGAAGGCAGCAGGAAAGCCTGCAGCCCTCAGGTGTGTGGGGCTACGCAAGCGGTTCCCAACGAGCTTTAGAACAAGGCATAATTTTCCCTGCTGGCTCTTTGGGAAAGGGACCAGTCTCCAGACATATGGCCATTTTTGGGCCTGGCGAGGGGCCAAATGGGAAAGGGGTGTTTGGAGGCTGAAGACAGCAGGAAAGCCTGCAGCCCCCAGGTGTGTGGGGCTACGCAAGCGGTTCCCAAAGAGCTTTAGAACAAGGCATAGTTTTCCCTGCTGGCTCCTTGGGCGTGGGACCAGTCTCCAGACATATGGCCATTTTTCTGCCTGGTGTGACGCCATGTGGGAAAGGGTGGTTTTGAGGCTGAAGGCAGCAGGAAAGCCACAGCCCCCAGGTGTGTGGGGCTACACAAGCGGTTCCCAAAGAGCTTTAGAACAAGGCATAGTTTTCCCTGCTGGCTCTTTGGGCGTGGGACCAACCTCCAGACATATGGCCATTTTTCTTCCTTTCGTGACGCCATGAGGGAAAGGGTGGTTTTGAGGCTGAAAGCGCGAGAAAAGCCTGCAGCCCCCAGGTGTGTGGGGCTACGCAAGCGGTTCCCAAAGAGCTTTAGAACAAGGCATAGTTTTCCCTGCTGGCTCTTTGGGCGTGGGACCAGTCTCCAGACATATGGCCATTTTTCTGCCTGGTGTGACGCCATGTGGGAAAGGGTGGTTTTGAGGCTGAAGGCAGCAGGAAAGCCACAGCCCCCAGGTGTGTGGGGCTACGCAAGCGGTTCCCAAAGAGCTTTAGAACAAGGCATAGTTTTCCCTGCTGGCTCTTTGGGCGTGGGACCAACCTCCAGCCATATGGCCGTCTTTGTGCCTGGCGTGACGCCATGAGGGAAAGGGTGGTTTTGAGGCTGAAAGCGCGAGAAAAGCCTGCAGCCCCCAGTTTGTGTGGGGCTACGCAAGCGGTTCCCAAAGAGCTTTAGAACAAGGCATAGTTTTCCCTGCTGGCTCTTTGGGCGTGGGACCAGTCTCCAGACATATGGCCATTTTTGGGCCTGGCGCGGCGCCAAGTGGGAAAGGGTAGTTTTGAGGCTGAAGGCAGCAGGAAAGCCTGCAGCCCCCAGGTGTGTGGGGCTACGCAAGCGGTTCCCAAAGAGCTTTAGAACAAGGCATCGTTTTCCCTGCTGGCTCTTTGGGCGTGGGACCAGTCTCCAGACATATGGCCATTTTTGTGCCTGGCGCGGGGCCAAATGGGAAAGGGGTGTTTGGAGGCTGAAGGCAGCAGGAAAGCCTGCATCCCCCAGGTGTGTGGGGCTACGCAAGCGGTTCCCAAAGAGCTTTAGAACAAGGCATAGTTTTCCCTGCTGGCTCTTGGGCGTGGGACCAGTCTCCAGAGATATGGCCATTTTTGGGCCTGGCGCGGCACCAAGTGGGAAAGGGTGGTTTTGAGGCTGAAGGCAGCAGGAAAGCCTGCAGCCCCCAGGTCTGTGGGGCTACGCAAGCGGTTCCCAAAGAGCTTTAGAACAAGGCATAGTTTTCCCTGCTGGCTCTTTGGGAAAGGGACCAACCTCCAGACATATGGCCATTTTTCTGCCTGGCGTGACGCCATGTGGGAAAGGGTGGTTTTGAGGCTGAAGGCAGCAGGAAAGCCTGCAGCCCCCAGGTGTGTGGGGCTATGCAAGTGGTTCCCAAAGAGCTTTAGTACAAGGCATAGTTTTCCCTGCTGGCTCTTTGGGCGTGGGACCAATCTCCAGATATATGGCCATTTTTGGGCATGGCGTGACGCCATGTGGGAAAGGGTGGTTTTGAGGCTGAAGGCAGCAGGAAAGCCTGCAGCCCCCAGGTGTGTGGGGCTACGCAAGCGGTTCCCAAAGAGCTTTAGAACAAGGCATAATTTTCCCTGCTGGCTCTTTGGGAAAGGGACCAGTCTCCAGACATATGGCCATTTTTGGGCCTGGCGCGGGGCCAAATGGGAAAGGGGTGTTTGGAGGCTGAAGGCAGCAGGAAAGCCTGCAGCCCCCAGGTGTGTGGGGCTACGCAAGCGGTTCCCAAAGAGCTTTAGAACAAGGCATAGTTTTCCCTGCTGGCTCTTTGGGCGTGGGACCAACCTCCAGACATATGGCCATTTTTGTGCCTGGCATGGCGCCATGTGGGAAAGGGTGGTTTTGAGGCTGAAGGCAGCAGGAAAGCCTGCAGCCCCCAGGTGTGTGGGGCTACGCAAGCGGTTCACAAAGAGCTTTAGAACAAGGCATAGCTTTCCCTGCTGGCTCTTTGGGAAAGGGACTAGTCTCCAGACATATGGCCATTTTTCTGCCTGGTGTGACGCCATGTGGGAAAGGGTGGTTTTGAGGCTGAAGGCAGCAGGAAAGCCACAGCCCCCAGGTGTGTGGGGCTACGCAAGCGGTTCCCAAAGAGCTTTAGAAAAAGCCATAGTTTTCCCTGCTGGCTCTTTGGGCGTGGGACCAACCTCCAGACATATGGCCATTTTTGTGCCTGGCGTGACGCCATGAGGGAAAGGGTGGTTTTGAGGCTGAAAGCGCGAGAAAAGCCTGCAGCCCCCAGTTTGTGTGGGGCTACGCAAGCGGTTCCCAAAGAGCTTTAGAACAAGGCATAGTTTTCCCTGCTGGCTCTTTGGGTGTGGGACCAGTCTCCAGACATATGGCCATTTTTGGGCCTGGCGCGGGGCGAAATGGGAAAGGGGTGTTTGGAGGCTGAAGGCAGCAGGAAAGCCTGCAGCCCCCAGGTGTGTGGGGCTACGCAAGCGGTTCCCAAAGAGCTTTAGAACAAGGCATAGTTTTCCCTGCTGGCTCTTGGGCGTGGGACCAGTCTCCAGACATATGGCCATTTTTGGGCCTCGCGCGGGGCCATGTGGGAAAGGGTGGTTTTGAGGCTGAAGGCAGCAGGAAAGCCTGCAGCCCCCAGGTGTGTGGGGCTACGCAAGCGGTTCCCAAAGAGCTTTAGTACAAGGCATAGTTTTCCCTGCTGGCTCTTTCGGCGTGGGACCAATCTCCAGACATATGGCCATTTTTGTGTCTGGCGTGGCGCCATGTGGGAAAGGGTGGTTTTGAGGCTGAAGGCAGCAGGAAAGCCTGCAGCCCCCAGGTGTGTGGGGCTACGCAAGCGGTTCCCAAAGAGCTTTAGAACAAGGCATAGTTTTCCCTGCTGGCTCTTTGGGCGTGGGACCAACCTCCAGATATATGGCCATTTTTCTGCCTGGCGTGACGCCATGTGGGAAAGGGTGGTTTTGAGGCTGAAGGCAGCAGGAATGCCTGCAGCCCCCAGGTGTGTGGGGCTACGCAAGCGGTTCCCAAAGAGCTTTAGAACAAGGCATAGTTTTCCCTGCTGGCTCTTTGGGCGTGGGACCAACCTCCAGAAATATGGCCATTTTTGTGCCTGGCGTGACGCCATGTGGGAAAGGGTGGTTTTGAGGCTGAAAGCGCGAGAAAAGCCTGCAGCCCCCAAGTCTGTGGGGCTACGCAAGCGGTTCCCAAAGAGCTTTAGAACAAGGCATAGTTTTCCCTGCTGGCTCTTTGGGCGTGGGACCAACCTCCAGACATATGGCCATTTTTGTGCCTGGCGTGACGCCATGTGGGAAAGGGTGGTTTTGAGGCTGAAGGCAGCAGGAAAGCCTGCAGCCCTCAGGTGTGTGGGGCTACGCAAGCGGTTCCCAACGAGCTTTAGAACAAGGCATAATTTTCCCTGCTGGCTCTTTGGGAAAGGGACCAGTCTCCAGACATATGGCCATTTTTGGGCCTGGCGAGGGGCCAAATGGGAAAGGGGTGTTTGGAGGCTGAAGACAGCAGGAAAGCCTGCAGCCCCCAGGTGTGTGGGGCTACGCAAGCGGTTCCCAAAGAGCTTTAGAACAAGGCATAGTTTTCCCTGCTGGCTCTTTGGGCGTGGGACCAGTCTCCAGACATATGGCCATTTTTGGGCCTGGCGCGGCGCCAAGTGGGAAAGGGTGGTTTTGAGGCTGAAGGCAGCAGGAAAGCCTACAGCCCCCAGGTGTGTGGGGCTACGCAAGCGGTTCCCAAAGAGCTTTAGAACAAGGCATAGTTTTCCCTGCTGGCTCTTTGGGCGTGGGACCAACCTCCACACATATGGCCATTTTTGTGCCTTTCGTGACGCCATGAGGGAAAGGGTTGTTTTGAGGCTGAAAGCGCGAGAAAAGCCTGCAGCCCCCAGGTGTGTGGGGCTACGCAAGAGGTTCCCAAAGAGCTTTAGAACAAGGCATAGTTTTCCCTGCTGGCTCTTTGGGCGTGGGACCAGTCTCCAGACATATGGCCATTTTTGGGACTGGCGCGGGGCCAAATGGGAAAGGGGTGTTTGGAGGCTGAAGGCAGCAGGAAAGCCTGCAGCCCCCAGGTGTGTGGGGCTATGCAGCGGATCCCAAAGAACTTTAGAACAAGGCATTGTTTTCCCTGCTGGCTCTTTGGCGTGGGACCAGTCTCCAGACATATGGCCATTTTTGGGCCTGGCGTGGCGCCATGTGGGAAAGGGTGGTTTTGAGGCTGAAGGCAGCAGGAAAGCCTGCAGCCCCCAGGTGTGTGGGGCTACGCAAGCGGTTCCCAAAGAGCTTTAGTACAAGGCATAGTTTTCCCTGCTGGCTCTTTCGGCGTGGGACCAATCTCCAGACATATGGCCATTTTTGGGCCTGGCGCGGCACAAAGTGGGAAAGGGTGGTTTTGAGGCTGAAGGCAGCAGGAAAGCCTGCAGCCCCCAGGTGTGTGGGGCTACGCAAGCGGTTCCCAAAGAGCTTTAGAACAAGGCATAGTTTTCCCTGCTGGCTCTTTGGGCGTGGGACCAACCTCCAGACATATGGCCATTTTTCTGCCTGGCGTGACGCCATGTGGGAAAGGGTGGTTTTGAGGCTGAAGGCAGCAGGAAAGCCTGCAGCCCCCAGGTGTGTGGGGCTACGCAAGCGGTTCCCAAAGAGCTTTAGAACAAGGCATAGTTTTCCCTGCTGGCTCTTTGGGCGTGGAACCAGTCTCCAGACATATGGCCATTTTTGGGCCTGGCGCGGCGCCATGTGGGAAAGGGTGGTTTTGAGGCGGAAGGCAGCAGGAAAGCCTGCAGCCCCCAGGTGTGTGGGGCTACGCAAGCGGTTCCCAAAGAGCTTTAGAACAAGGCATAGTTTTCCCTGCTGGCTCTTTGGGCGTGGGACCAGTCTCCAGACATATGGCCATTTTTGGGCCTGGCGCGGCGCCAAGTGGGAAAGGGTGGTTTTGAGGCTGAAGGCAGCAGGAAAGCCTGCAGCCCCCAGGTGCGTGGGGCTACGCAAGCGGTTCCCAAAGAGCTTTAGAACAAGGCATAGTTTTCCCTGCTGGCTCTTTGGGAAAGGGACCAGTCTCCAGACATATGGCCATTTTTGGGCCCGGCGCGGCGCCAAATGGGAAAGGGGTGTTTGGAGGCTGAAGTCAGCAGGAAAGCCTGCAGCCCCCAGGTGTGTGGGGCTACGCAAGCGGTTCCCAAAGAGCTTTAGAACAAGGCATAGTTTTCCCTGCTGGCTCTTGGGCGTGGGACCAGTCTCCAGACATATGGCCATTTTTGGGCCTGGCGCGGCGCCAAGTGGGAAAGGGTGGTTTTGAGGCTGAAGGCAGCAGGAATGCCTGCAGCCCCCAGGTGTGTGGGGCTATGCAAGCGGTTGCCAAAGAGCTTTAGTACAAGGCATAGTTTTCCCTGCTGGCTCTTTGGGCGTGGGACCAATCTCCAGATATATGGCCATTTTTGGGCATGGCGTGACGCCATGTGGGAAAGGGTGGTTTTGAGGCTGAAGGCAGCAGGAAAGCCTGCAGCCCCCAGGTCTGTGGGGCTACGCAAGCGGTTCCCTAAGAGCTTTCGAACAAGGCATAGTTTTCCCTGCTGGCTCTTGGGCGTGGGACCAGTCTCCAGAGATATGGCCATTTTTGGGCCTGGCGCGGCACCAAGTGGGAAAGGGTGGTTTTGAGGCTGAAGGCAGCAGGAAAGCCTGCAGCCCCCAGGTCTGTGGGGCTACGCAAGCGGTTCCCAAAGAGCTTTAGAACAAGGCATAGTTTTCCCTGCTGGCTCTTTGGGAAAGGGACCAACCTCCAGACATATGGCCATTTTTCTGCCTGGCGTGACGCCATGTGGGAAAGGGTGGTTTTGAGGCTGAAGGCAGCAGGAAAGCCTGCAGCCCCCAGGTGTGTGGGGCTATGCAAGTGGTTCCCAAAGAGCTTTAGTACAAGGCATAGTTTTCCCTGCTGGCTCTTTGGGCGTGGGACCAATCTCCAGATATATGGCCATTTTTGGGCATGGCGTGACGCCATGTGGGAAAGGGTGGTTTTGAGGCTGAAGGCAGCAGGAAAGCCTGCAGCCCCCAGGTGTGTGGGGCTACGCAAGCGGTTCCCAAAGAGCTTTAGAACAAGGCATAATTTTCCCTGCTGGCTCTTTGGGAAAGGGACCAGTCTCCAGACATATGGCCATTTTTGGGCCTGGCGCGGGGCCAAATGGGAAAGGGGTGTTTGGAGGCTGAAGGCAGCAGGAAAGCCTGCAGCCCCCAGGTGTGTGGGGCTACGCAAGCGGTTCCCAAAGAGCTTTAGAACAAGGCATAGTTTTCCCTGCTGGCTCTTTGGGCGTGGGACCAACCTCCAGACATATGGCCATTTTTGTGCCTGGCATGGCGCCATGTGGGAAAGGGTGGTTTTGAGGCTGAAGGCAGCAGGAAAGCCTGCAGCCCCCAGGTGTGTGGGGCTACGCAAGCGGTTCACAAAGAGCTTTACAACAAGGCATAGCTTTCCCTGCTGGCTCTTTGGGAAAGGGACTAGTCTCCAGACATATGGCCATTTTTCTGCCTGGTGTGACGCCATGTGGGAAAGGGTGGTTTTGAGGCTGAAGGCAGCAGGAAAGCCACAGCCCCCAGGTGTGTGGGGCTACGCAAGCGGTTCCCAAAGAGCTTTAGAAAAAGCCATAGTTTTCCCTGCTGGCTCTTTGGGCGTGGGACCAACCTCCAGACATATGGCCATTTTTGTGCCTGGCGTGACGCCATGAGGGAAAGGGTGGTTTTGAGGCTGAAAGCGCGAGAAAAGCCTGCAGCCCCCAGTTTGTGTGGGGCTACGCAAGCGGTTCCCAAAGAGCTTTAGAACAAGGCATAGTTTTCCCTGCTGGCTCTTTGGGTGTGGGACCAGTCTCCAGACATATGGCCATTTTTGGGCCTGGCGCGGGGCGAAATGGGAAAGGGGTGTTTGGAGGCTGAAGGCAGCAGGAAAGCCTGCAGCCCCCAGGTGTGTGGGGCTACGCAAGCGGTTCCCAAAGAGCTTTAGAACAAGGCATAGTTTTCCCTGCTGGCTCTTGGGCGTGGGACCAGTCTCCAGACATATGGCCATTTTTGGGCCTGGCGCGGCGCCAAGTGGGAAAGGGTGGTTTTGAGGCTGAAGGCAGCAGGAAAGCCTGCAGCCCCCAGGTGTGTGGGGCTACGCAAGCGGTTCCCAAAGAGCTTTAGTACAAGGCATAGTTTTCCCTGCTGGCTCTTTCGGCGTGGGACCAATCTCCAGACATATGGCCATTTTTGTGTCTGGCGTGGCGCCATGTGGGAAAGGGTGGTTTTGAGGCTGAAGGCAGCAGGAAAGCCTGCAGCCCCCAGGTGTGTGGGGCTACGCAAGCGGTTCCCAAAGAGCTTTAGAACAAGGCATAGTTTTCCCTGCTGGCTCTTTGGGCGTGGGACCAACCTCCAGATATATGGCCATTTTTCTGCCTGGCGTGACGCCATGTGGGAAAGGGTGGTTTTGAGGCTGAAGGCAGCAGGAATGCCTGCAGCCCCCAGGTGTGTGGGGCTACGCAAGCGGTTCCCAAAGAGCTTTAGAACAAGGCATAGTTTTCCCTGCTGGCTCTTTGGGCGTGGGACCAACCTCCAGAAATATGGCCATTTTTGTGCCTGGCGTGACGCCATGTGGGAAAGGGTGGTTTTGAGGCTGAAAGCGCGAGAAAAGCCTGCAGCCCCCAAGTCTGTGGGGCTACGCAAGCGGTTCCCAAAGAGCTTTAGAACAAGGCATAGTTTTCCCTGCTGGCTCTTTGGGCGTGGGACCAACCTCCAGACATATGGCCATTTTTCTGCCTGGTGTGACGCCATGTGGGAAAGGGTGGTTTTGAGGCTGAAGGCAGCAGGAAAGCCTGCAGCCCTCAGGTGTGTGGGGCTACGCAAGCGGTTCCCAACGAGCTTTAGAACAAGGCATAATTTTCCCTGCTGGCTCTTTGGGAAAGGGACCAGTCTCCAGACATATGGCCATTTTTGGGCCTGGCGAGGGGCCAAATGGGAAAGGGGTGTTTGGAGGCTGAAGACAGCAGGAAAGCCTGCAGCCCCCAGGTGTGTGGGGCTACGCAAGCGGTTCCCAAAGAGCTTTAGAACAAGGCATAGTTTTCCCTGCTGGCTCTTTGGGCGTGGGACCAGTCTCCAGACATATGGCCATTTTTGGGCCTGGCGCGGCGCCAAGTGGGAAAGGGTGGTTTTGAGGCTGAAGGCAGCAGGAAAGCCTACAGCCCCCAGGTGTGTGGGGCTACGCAAGCGGTTCCCAAAGAGCTTTAGAACAAGGCATAGTTTTCCCTGCTGGCTCTTTGGGCGTGGGACCAACCTCCACACATATGGCCATTTTTGTGCCTTTCGTGACGCCATGAGGGAAAGGGTTGTTTTGAGGCTGAAAGCGCGAGAAAAGCCTGCAGCCCCCAGGTGTGTGGGGCTACGCAAGAGGTTCCCAAAGAGCTTTAGAACAAGGCATAGTTTTCCCTGCTGGCTCTTTGGGCGTGGGACCAGTCTCCAGACATATGGCCATTTTTGGGACTGGCGCGGGGCCAAATGGGAAAGGGGTGTTTGGAGGCTGAAGGCAGCAGGAAAGCCTGCAGCCCCCAGGTGTGTGGGGCTATGCAGCGGATCCCAAAGAGCTTTAGAACAAGGCATTGTTTTCCCTGCTGGCTCTTTGGCGTGGGACCAGTCTCCAGACATATGGCCATTTTTGGGCCTGGCGTGGCGCCATGTGGGAAAGGGTGGTTTTGAGGCTGAAGGCAGCAGGAAAGCCTGCAGCCCCCAGGTGTGTGGGGCTACGCAAGCGGTTCCCAAAGAGCTTTAGTACAAGGCATAGTTTTCCCTGCTGGCTCTTTCGGCGTGGGACCAATCTCCAGACATATGGCCATTTTTGGGCCTGGCGCGGCACAAAGTGGGAAAGGGTGGTTTTGAGGCTGAAGGCAGCAGGAAAGCCTGCAGCCCCCAGGTGTGTGGGGCTACGCAAGCTGTTCCCAAAGAGCTTTAGAACAAGGCATAGTTTTCCCTGCTGGCTCTTTGGGCGTGGGACCAACCTCCAGACATATGGCCATTTTTCTGCCTGGCGTGACGCCATGTGGGAAAGGGTGGTTTTGAGGCTGAAGGCAGCAGGAAAGCCTGCAGCCCCCAGGTGTGTGGGGCTACGCAAGCGGTTCCCAAAGAGCTTTAGAACAAGGCATAGTTTTCCCTGCTGGCTCTTTGGGCGTGGAACCAGTCTCCAGACATATGGCCATTTTTGGGCCTGGCGCGGCGCCATGTGGGAAAGGGTGGTTTTGAGGCGGAAGGCAGCAGGAAAGCCTGCAGCCCCCAGGTGTGTGGGGCTACGCAAGCGGTTCCCAAAGAGCTTTAGAACAAGGCATAGTTTTCCCTGCTGGCTCTTTGGGCGTGGGACCAGTCTCCAGACATATGGCCATTTTTGGGCCTGGCGCGGCGCCAAGTGGGAAAGGGTGGTTTTGAGGCTGAAGGCAGCAGGAAAGCCTGCAGCCCCCAGGTGTGTGGGGCTACGCAAGCGGTTCCCAAAGAGCTTTAGAACAAGGCATAGTTTTCCCTGCTGGCTCTTTGGGAAAGGGACCAGTCTCCAGACATATGGCCATTTTTGGGCCCGGCGCGGCGCCAAATGGGAAAGGGGTGTTTGGAGGCTGAAGTCAGCAGGAAAGCCTGCAGCCCCCAGGTGTGTGGGGCTACGCAAGCGGTTCCCAAAGAGCTTTAGAACAAGGCATAGTTTTCCCTGCTGGCTCTTGGGCGTGGGACCAGTCTCCAGACATATGGCCATTTTTGGGCCTGGCGCGGCGCCATGTGGGAAAGGGTGGTTTTGAGGCTGAAGGCAGCAGGAAAGCCTGCAGCCCCCAGGTCTGTGGGGCTACGCAAGCGGTTCCCTAAGAGCTTTCGAACAAGGCATAGTTTTCCCTGCTGGCTCTTTGGGCGTGGGACCAGTCTCCAGACATATGGCCATTTTTGGGCCTGGCGCGGGGCCAAATGGGAAAGGGGTGTTTGGAGGCTGAAGGCAGCAGGAAAACCTGCAGTCCCCAGGTGTGTGGGGCTACGCAAGCGGTTCCCAAAGAGCTTTAGAACAAGGCATAGTTTTCCCTGCTGGCTCTTTGGGATAGGGACCAGTCTCCAGACATATGGCCATTTTTGGGCCTGGCGCGGCGCCAAGTGGGAAAGGGTGGTTTTGAGGCTGAAGGCAGCAGGAAAGCCTGCAAACCCCAGGTGTGTGGGGCTACGCAAGCGGTTCCCAAAGAGCTTTAGTACAAGGCATAGTTTTCCCTGCTGGCTCTTTCGGCGTGGGACCAATCTCCAGACATATGGCCATTTTTGTGTCTGGCGTGGCGCCAAGTGGGAAAGGGTGGTTTTGAGGCTGAAGGCAGCAGGAAAGCCTGCAGCCCCCAGGTGTGTGGGGCTACGCAAGCGGTTCCCAAAGAGCTTTAGAACAAGGCATAGTTTTCCCTGCTGGCTCTTTGGGCGTGGGACCAACCTCCAGACATATGGCCATTTTTCTGCCTGGCGTGACGCCATGTGGGAAAGGGTGGTTTTGAGGCTGAAGGCAGCAGGAAAGCCTGCAGCCCCCAGGTGTGTGGGGCTACGCAAGCCGTTCCCAAAGAGCTTTAGAACAAGGCATAGTTTTCCCTGCTGGCTCTTTGGGCGTGGGACCAGTCTCCAGAAATATGGCCATTTTTGTGCCTTTCGTGACGCCATGAGGGAAAGGGTGGTTTTGAGGCTGAAAGCGCGAGAAAAGCCTGCAGCCCCCAAGTCTGTGGGGCTACGCAAGCGGTTCCCAAAGAGCTTTAGAACAAGGCATAGTTTTCCCTGCTGGCTCTTTGGGCGTGGGACTAACCTCCAGACATATGGCCATTTTTCTGCCTGGTGTGACGCCATGTGGGAAAGGGTGGTTTTGAGGCTGAAGGCAGCAGGAAAGCCTGCAGTCCTCAGGTGTGTGGGGCTACGCAAGCGGTTCCCAACGAGCTTTAGAACAAGGCATAATTTTCCCTGCTGGCTCTTTGGGAAAGGGACCAGTCTCCAGACATATGGCCATTTTTGGGCTTGGCGCGGGGCCAAATGGGAAAGGGGTGTTTGGAGGCTGAAGGCAGCAGGAAAGCCTGCAGCCCCCAGGTGTGTGGGGCTACGCAAGCGGTTCCCAAAGAGCTTTACAACAAGGCATAGTTTTCCCTGCTGGCTCTTTGGGCGTGGGACCAGTCTCCAGACTTATGGCCATTTTTGGGCCTGGCGCGGCGCCAAGTGGGAAAGGGTGGTTTTGAGGCTGAAGGCAGCAGGAAAGCCTACAGCCCCCAG
Source organism: Chroicocephalus ridibundus (assembly GCF_963924245.1). Classification (NCBI taxonomy): domain Eukaryota; kingdom Metazoa; phylum Chordata; class Aves; order Charadriiformes; family Laridae; genus Chroicocephalus; species Chroicocephalus ridibundus. The sequence continues at coordinate 193,355 of NW_026961207.1, forward strand.
GTGTGTGGGGCTACGCAAGCGGTTCCCAAAGAGCTTTAGAACAAGGCATAGTTTTCCCTGCTGGCTCTTTGGGCGTGGGACCAACCTCCACACATATGGCCATTTTTGTGCCTTTCGTGACGCCATGAGGGAAAGGGTTGTTTTGAGGCTGAAAGCGCGAGAAAAGCCTGCAGCCCCCAGGTGTGTGGGGCTACGCAAGAGGTTCCCAAAGAGCTTTAGAACAAGGCATAGTTTTCCCTGCTGGCTCTTTGGGCGTGGGACCAGTCTCCAGACATATGGCCATTTTTGGGACTGGCGCGGGGCCAAATGGGAAAGGGGTGTTTGGAGGCTGAAGGCAGCAGGAAAGCCTGCAGCCCCCAGGTGTGTGGGGCTATGCAGCGGATCCCAAAGAGCTTTAGAACAAGGCATTGTTTTCCCTGCTGGCTCTTTGGCGTGGGACCAGTCTCCAGACATATGGCCATTTTTGGGCCTGGCGTGGCGCCATGTGGGAAAGGGTGGTTTTGAGGCTGAAGGCAGCAGGAAAGCCTGCAACCCCCAGGTGTGTGGGGCTACGCAAGCGGTTCCCAAAGAGCTTTAGTACAAGGCATAGTTTTCCCTGCTGGCTCTTTGGGCGTGGGACCAGTCTCCAGACATATGGCCATTTTTGGGCCTGGCGCGGCACCAAGTGGGAAAGGGTGGTTTTGAGGCTGAAGGCAGCAGGAAAGCCTGCAGCCCCCAGGTGTGTGGGGCTACGCAAGCGGTTCCCAAAGAGCTTTAGAACAAGGCATAGTTTTCCCTGCTGGCTCTTTGGGCATGGGACCAACCTCCAGACATATGGCCATTCTTTGCCTGGCGTGACGCCATGTGGGAAAGGGTGGTTTTGAGGCTGAAGGCAGCAGGAAAGCCTGCAGCGCCCAGGTGTGTGGGGCTACGCAAGCGGTTCCCAAAGAGCTTTAGAACAAGGCATAGTTTTCCCTGCTGGCTCTTTGGGCGTGGGACCAGTCTCCAGACATATGGCCATTTTTCTGCCTGGTGTGACGCCATGTGGGAAAGGGTGGTTTTGAGGCTGAAGGCAGCAGGAAAGCCTGCAGCCCCCAGGTCTGTGGGGCTACGCAAGCGGTTCCCAAAGAGCTTTAGAACAAGGCATAATTTTCCCTGCTGGCTCTTTGGGAAAGGGACCAGTCTCCAGACATATGGCCATTTTTGGGCTTGGCGCGGGGCCAAATGGGAAAGGGGTGTTTGGAGGCTGAAGGCAGCAGGAAAGCCTGCAGCCCCCAGGTGTGTGGGGCTACGCAAGCGGTTCCCAAAGAGCTTTAGAACAAGGCATAGTTTTCCCTACTGGCTCTTTGGGCGTGGGACCAGTCTCCAGACATATGGCCATTTTTGGGCCTGGCGCGGCGCCAAGTGGGAAAGGGTGGTTTTGAGGCTGAAGGCAGCAGGAAAGCCTGCAGCCCCCAGGTGTGTGGGGCTACGCAAGCGGTTCCCAAAGAGCTTTAGAACAAGGCATAGTTTTCCCTGCTGGCTCTTTGGGAAAGGGACCAGTCTCCAGACATATGGCCATTTTTGGGCCTGGCGCGGCGCCAAGTGGGAAAGGGTGGTTTTGAGGCTGAAGGCAGCAGGAAAGCCTGCAGCCCCCAGGTGTGTGGGGCTACGCAAGCGGTTCCCAAAGAGCTTTAGAACAAGGCATAGTTTTCCCTGCTGGCTCTTTGGGAAAGGGACCAGTCTCCAGACATATGGCCATTTTTGGGCCTGGCGCGGCGCCAAGTGGGAAAGGGTGGTTTTGAGGCTGAAGGCAGCAGGAAAGCCTGCAACCCCCAGGTGTGTGGGGCTACGCAAGCGGTTCCCAAAGAGCTTTAGTACAAGGCATAGTTTTCCCTGCTGGCTCTTTGGGCGTGGGACCAGTCTCCAGACATATGGCCATTTTTGGGCCTGGCGCGGCACCAAGTGGGAAAGGGTGGTTTTGAGGCTGAAGGCAGCAGGAAAGCCTGCAGCCCCCAGGTGTGTGGGGCTACGCAAGCGGTTCCCAAAGAGCTTTAGAACAAGGCATAGTTTTCCCTGCTGGCTCTTTGGGCATGGGACCAACCTCCAGACATATGGCCATTCTTTGCCTGGCGTGACGCCATGTGGGAAAGGGTGGTTTTGAGGCTGAAGGCAGCAGGAAAGCCTGCAGCGCCCAGGTGTGTGGGGCTACGCAAGCGGTTCCCAAAGAGCTTTAGAACAAGGCATAGTTTTCCCTGCTGGCTCTTTGGGCGTGGGACCAGTCTCCAGACATATGGCCATTTTTCTGCCTGGTGTGACGCCATGTGGGAAAGGGTGGTTTTGAGGCTGAAGGCAGCAGGAAAGCCTGCAGCCCCCAGGTCTGTGGGGCTACGCAAGCGGTTCCCAAAGAGCTTTAGAACAAGGCATAATTTTCCCTGCTGGCTCTTTGGGAAAGGGACCAGTCTCCAGACATATGGCCATTTTTGGGCTTGGCGCGGGGCCAAATGGGAAAGGGGTGTTTGGAGGCTGAAGGCAGCAGGAAAGCCTGCAGCCCCCAGGTGTGTGGGGCTACGCAAGCGGTTCCCAAAGAGCTTTAGAACAAGGCATAGTTTTCCCTGCTGGCTCTTTGGGCGTGGGACCAACCTCCACACATATGGCCATTTTTGTGCCTTTCGTGACGCCATGAGGGAAAGGGTTGTTTTGAGGCTGAAAGCGCGAGAAAAGCCTGCAGCCCCCAGGTCTGTGGGGCTACGCAAGCGGTTCCCAAAGAGCTTTAGAACAAGGCATAGTTTTCCCTGCTGGCTCTTTGGGAAAGGGACCAGTCTCCAGACATATGGCCATTTTTGGGCCTGGCGCGGGGCCAAATGGGAAAGGGGTGTTTGGAGGCTGAAGGCAGCAGGAAAGCCTGCAGCCCCCAGGTGTGTGGGGCTATGCAGCGGTTCCCAAAGAGCTTTAGAACAAGGCATAGTTTTCCCTGCTGGCTCTTTCGGCGTGGGACCAATCTCCAGACATATGGCCATTTTTGGGCCTGGCGCGGCACCAAGTGGGAAAGGGTGGTTTTGAGGCTGAAGGCAGCAGGAAAGCCTGCAACCCCCAGGTCTGTGGGGCTACGCAAGCGGTTCCCAAAGAGCTTTAGTACAAGGCATAGTTTTCCCTGCTGGCTCTTTCGGCGTGGGACCAGTCTCCAGACATATGGCCATTTTTGGGCCTGGCGTGGCGCCATGTGGGAAAGGGTGGTTTTGAGGCTGAAGGCAGCAGGAAAGCCTGCAGCCCCCAGGTGTGTGGGGCTACGCAAGCAGTTCCCAAAGAGCTTTAGAACAAGGCATAGTTTTCCCTGCTGGCTCTTTGGGCGTGGGACCAGTCTCCAGACATATGGCCATTTTTCTGCCTTTCGTGACGCCATGAGGGAAAGGGTGGTTTTGAGGCTGAAAGCGCGAGAAAAGCCTGCAGCCCCCAGGTGTGTGGGGCTACGCAAGCGGTTCCCAAAGAGCTTTAGAACAAGGCATAGTTTTCCCTGCTGGCTCTTTGGGCGTGGGACCAGTGTCCAGACATATGGCCATTTTTCTGCCTGGTGTGACGCCATGTGGGAAAGGGTGGTTTTGAGGCTGAAGGCAGCAGGAAAGCCACAGCCCCCAGGTGTGTGGGGCTACACAAGCGGTTCCCAAAGAGCTTTAGAACAAGGCATAGTTTTCCCTGCTGGCTCTTTGGGCGTGGGACCAACCTCCAGACATATGGCCATTTTTCTGCATGGCGTGACGCCATGTGGGAAAGGGTGGTTTTGAGGCTGAAAGCGCGAGAAAAGCCTGCAGCCCCCAGGTGTGTGGGGCTACGCAAGCGGTTCCCAAAGAGCTTTAGAACAAGGCATAGTTTTCCCTGCTGGCTCTTTGGGCGTGGGACCAGTCTCCAGAAATATGGCCATTTTTCTGCCTGGTGTGACGCCATGTGGGAAAGGGTGGTTTTGAGGCTGAAGGCAGCAGGAAAGCCACAGCCCCCAGGTGTGTGGGGCTACGCAAGCGGTTCCCAAAGAGCTTTAGAACAAGGCATAGTTTTCCCTGCTGGCTCTTTGGGCGTGGGACCAGTCTCCAGACATATGGCCATTTTTGTGCCTGGCGTGACGCCATGAGGGAAAGGGTGGTTTTGAGGCTGAAAGCGCGAGAAAAGCCTGCAGCCCCCAGGTGTGTGGGGCTACGCAAGCGGTTCCCAAAGAGCTTTAGAACAAGGCATAGTTTTCCCTGCTGGCTCTTTGGGCGTGGGACCAGTCTCCAGAAATATGGCCATTTTTCTGCCTGGTGTGACGCCATGTGGGAAAGGGTGGTTTTGAGGCTGAAGGCAGCAGGAAAGCCACAGCCCCCAGGTGTGTGGGGCTACGCAAGCGGTTCCCAAAGAGCTTTAGAACAAGGCATAGTTTTCCCTGCTGGCTCTTTGGGCGTGGGACCAGTCTCCAGACATATGGCCATTTTTGTGCCTGGCGTGACGCCATGAGGGAAAGGGTGGTTTTGAGGCTGAAAGCGCGAGAAAAGCCTGCAGCCCCCAGTTTGTGTGGGGCTACGCAAGCGGTTCCCAAAGAGCTTTAGAACAAGGCATAGTTTTCCCTGCTGGCTCTTTGGGTGTGGGACCAGTCTCCAGACATATGGCCATTTTTGGGCCTGGCGCGGCGCCAAGTGGGAAAGGGTAGTTTTGAGGCTGAAGGCAGCAGGAAAGCCTGCAGCCCCCAGGTGTGTGGGGCTACGCAAGCGGTTCCCAAAGAGCTTTAGAACAAGGCATCGTTTTCCCTGCTGGCTCTTTGGGAAAGGGACCAGTCTCCAGACATATGGCCATTTTTGGGCCTGGCGCGGGGCCAAATGGGAAAGGGGTGTTTGGAGGCTGAAGGCAGCAGGAAAGCCTGCATCCCCCAGGTGTGTGGGGCTACGCAAGCGGTTCCCAAAGAGCTTTAGAACAAGGCATAGTTTTCCCTGCTGGCTCTTGGGCGTGGGACCAGTCTCCAGACATATGGCCATTTTTGGGCCTGGCGTGGCGCCATGTGGGAAAGGGTGGTTTTGAGGCTGAAGGCAGCAGGAAAGCCTGCAACCCCCAGGTGTGTGGGGCTACGCAAGTGGTTCCCAAACAGCTTTAGTACAAGGCATAGTTTTCCCTGCTGGCTCTTTCGGCGTGGGACCAATCTCCAGACATATGGCCATTTTTGGGCCTGGCGCGGCACCAAGTGGGAAAGGGTGGTTTTGAGGCTGAAGGCAGCAGGAAAGCCTGCAGCCCCCAGGTGTGTGGGGCTACGCAAGCGGTTCCCAAAGAGCTTTAGAACAAGGCATAGTTTTCCCTGCTGGCTCTTTGGGAATGGGACCAACCTCCAGACATATGGCCATTTTTGTGCCTGGCGTGGCGCCATGTGGGAAAGGGTGGTTTTGAGGCTGAAGGCAGCAGGAAAGCCTGCAGCCCCCAGGTCTGTGGGGCTATGCAAGCGGTTCCCAAAGAGCTTTAGTACAAGGCATAGTTTTCCCTGCTGGCTCTTTGGGCGTGGGACCAATCTCCAGATATATGGCCATTTTTGGGCATGGCGTGACGCCATGTGGGAAAGGGTGGTTTTGAGGCTGAAGGCAGCAGGAAAGCCTGCAGCCCCCAGGTGTGTGGGGCTACGCAAGCGGTTCCCAAAGAGCTTTAGAACAAGGCATAATTTTCCCTGCTGGCTCTTTGGGAAAGGGACCAGTCTCCAGACATATGGCCATTTTTGGGCCTGGCGCGGGGCCAAATGGGAAAGGGGTGTTTGGAGGCTGAAGGCAGCAGGAAAGCCTGCAGCCCCCAGGTGTGTGGGGCTACGCAAGCGGTTCCCAAAGAGCTTTAGAACAAGGCATAGTTTTCCCTGCTGGCTCTTTGGGCGTGGGACCAACCTCCAGACATATGGCCATTTTTCTGCCTTTCGTGACGCCATGAGGGAAAGGGTGGTTTTGAGGCTGAAAGCGCGAGAAAAGCCTGCAGCCCCCAGGTGTGTGGGGCTACGCAAGCGGTTCCCAAAGAGCTTTAGAACAAGGCATAGTTTTCCCTGCTGGCTCTTTGGGCGTGGGACCAGTCTCCAGACATATGGCCATTTTTCTGCCTGGTGTGACGCCATGTGGGAAAGGGTGGTTTTGAGGCTGAAGGCAGCAGGAAAGCCACAGCCCCCAGGTGTGTGGGGCTACGCAAGCGGTTCCCAAAGAGCTTTAGAACAAGGCATAGTTTTCCCTGCTGGCTCTTTGGGCGTGGGACCAGTCTCCAGACATATGGCCATTTTTGTGCCTGGCGTGACGCCATGAGGGAAAGGGTGGTTTTGAGGCTGAAAGCGCGAGAAAAGCCTGCAGCCCCCAGTTTGTGTGGGGCTACGCAAGCGGTTCCCAAAGAGCTTTAGAACAAGGCATAGTTTTCCCTGCTGGCTCTTTGGGTGTGGGACCAGTCTCCAGACATATGGCCATTTTTGGGCCTGGCGCGGCGCCAAGTGGGAAAGGGTAGTTTTGAGGCTGAAGGCAGCAGGAAAGCCTGCAGCCCCCAGGTGTGTGGGGCTACGCAAGCGGTTCCCAAAGAGCTTTAGAACAAGGCATCGTTTTCCCTGCTGGCTCTTTGGGAAAGGGACCAACCTCCAGACATATGGCCATTTTTCTGCCTGGCGTGACGCCATGTGGGAAAGGGTGGTTTTGAGGCTGAAGGCAGCAGGAAAGCCTGCAGCCCCCAGGTGTGTGGGGCTATGCAAGCGGTTCCCAAAGAGCTTTAGTACAAGGCATAGTTTTCCCTGCTGGCTCTTTGGGCGTGGGACCAATCTCCAGATATATGGCCATTTTTGGGCATGGCGTGACGCCATGTGGGAAAGGGTGGTTTTGAGGCTGAAGGCAGCAGGAAAGCCTGCAGCCCCCAGGTGTGTGGCGCTACGCAAGCGGTTCCCAAAGAGCTTTAGAACAAGGCATAATTTTCCCTGCTGGCTCTTTGGGAAAGGGACCAGTCTCCAGACATATGGCCATTTTTGGGCCTGGCGCGGGGCCAAATGGGAAAGGGGTGTTTGGAGGCTGAAGGCAGCAGGAAAGCCTGCAGCCCCCAGGTGTGTGGGGCCACGCAAGTGGTTCCCAAACAGCTTTAGTACAAGGCATAGTTTTCCCTGCTGGCTCTTTCGGCGTGGGACCAATCTCCAGACATATGGCCATTTTTGGGCCTGGCGCGGCACCAAGTGGGAAAGGGTGGTTTTGAGGCTGAAGGCAGCAGGAAAGCCTGCAGCCCCCAGGTCTGTGGGGCTACGCAAGCGGTTCCCAAAGAGCTTTAGAACAAGGCATAGTTTTCCCTGCTGGCTCTTTGGGAAAGGGACCAACCTCCAGACATATGGCCATTTTTCTGCCTGGCGTGACGCCATGTGGGAAAGGGTGGTTTTGAGGCTGAAGGCAGCAGGAAAGCCTGCAGCCCCCAGGTGTGTGGGGCTACGCAAGCGGTTCCCAAAGAGCTTTAGTACAAGGCATAGTTTTCCCTGCTGGCTCTTTGGGCGTGGGACCAACCTCCAGACATATGGCCATTTTTGTGCCTGGCGTGGCGCCATGTGGGAAAGGGTGGTTTTGAGGCTGAAGGCAGCAGGAAAGCCTGCAGCCCCCAGGTGTGTGGGGCTACGCAAGCGGTTCCCAAAGAGCTTTAGAACAAGGCATAGTTTTCCCTGCTGGCTCTTTGGGAAAGGGACTAGTCTCCAGACATATGGCCATTTTTTTGCCTGGTGTGACGCCATGTGGGAAAGGGTGGTTTTGAGGCTGAAGGCAGCAGGAAAGCCACAGCCCCCAGGTGTGTGGGGCTACACAAGCGGTTCCCAAAGAGCTTTAGAAAAAGCCATAGTTTTCCCTGCTGGCTCTTTGGGCGTGGGACCAACCTGCAGACATATGGCCATTTTTGTGCCTGGCGTGACGCCAAGTGGGAAAGGGTGGTTTTGAGGCTGAAGGCAGCAGGAAAGCCACAGCCCCCAGGTGTGTGGGGCTACGCAAGCGGTTCCCAAAGAGCTTTAGAACAAGGCATAGTTTTCCCTGCTGGCTCTTTGGGCGTGGGACCAGTCTCCAGACATATGGCCATTTTTGTGCCTGGCGTGACGCCATGAGGGAAAGGGTGGTTTTGAGGCTGAAAGCGCGAGAAAAGCCTGCAGCCCCCAGTTTGTGTGGGGCTACGCAAGCGGTTCCCAAAGAGCTTTAGAACAAGGCATAGTTTTCCCTGCTGGCTCTTTGGGTGTGGGACCAGTCTCCAGACATATGGCCATTTTTGGGCCTGGCGCAGCGCCAAGTGGGAAAGGGGTGTTTGGAGGCTGAAGGCAGCAGGAAAGCCTGCATCCCCCAGGTGTGTGGGGCTACGCAAGCGGTTCCCAAAGAGCTTTAGAACAAGGCATCGTTTTCCCTGCTGGCTCTTTGGGCGTGGGACCAGTCTCCAGACATATGGCCATTTTTGGGCCTGGAGCGACGCCAAGTGGGAAAGGGTGGTTTTGAGGCTGAAGGCAGCAGGAAAGCCTGCAACCCCCAGGTGTGTGGGGCTACGCAAGTGGTTCCCAAACAGCTTTAGTACAAGGCATAGTTTTCCCTGCTGGCTCTTTCGGCGTGGGACCAATCTCCAGACATATGGCCATTTTTGGGCCTGGCGCAGCGCCAAGTGGGAAAGGGTGGTTTTGAGGCTGAAGGCAGCAGGAAAGCCTGCAGCCCCCAGGTCTGTGGGGCTACGCAAGCGGTTCCCAAAGAGCTTTAGAACAAGGCATAGTTTTCCCTGCTGGCTCTTTGGGAAAGGGACCAACCTCCAGACATATGGCCATTTTTGGGCCTGGCGCAGCGCCAAGTGGGAAAGGGTGGTTTTGAGGCTGAAGGCAGCAGGAAAGCCTGCAGCCCCCAGGTGTGTGTGGCTATGCAAGCGGTTCCCAAAGAGCTTTAGTACAAGGCATAGTTTTCCCTGCTGGCTCTTTGGGCGTGGGACCAATCTCCAGATATATGGCCATTTTTGGGCATGGCGTGACGCCATGTGGGAAAGGGTGGTTTTGAGGCTGAAGGCAGCAGGAAAGCCTGCAGCCCCCAGGTGTGTGGGGCTACGCAAGCGGTTCCCAAAGAGCTTTAGAACAAGGCATAATTTTCCCTGCTGGCTCTTTGGGAAAGGGACCAGTCTCCAGACATATGGCCATTTTTGGGCCTGGCGCGGGGCCAAATGGGAAAGGGGTGTTTGGAGGCTGAAGGCAGCAGGAAAGCCTGCAGCCCCCACGTGTGTGGGGCTACGCAAGCGGTTCCCAAAGAGCTTTAGAACAAGGCATAGTTTTCCCTGCTGGCTCTTTGGGCGTGGGACCAACCTCCAGACATATGGCCATTTTTGTGCCTGGCGTGGCGCCATGTGGGAAAGGGTGGTTTTGAGGCTGAAGGCAGCAGGAAAGCCTGCAGCCCCCAGGTGTGTGGGGCTACGCAAGCGGTTCCCAAAGAGCTTTAGAACAAGGCATAGTTTTCCCTGCTGGCTCTTTCGGCGTGGGACCAATCTCCAGACATATGGCCATTTTTCTGCCTGGTGTGACGCCATGTGGGAAAGGGTGGTTTTGAGGCTGAAGGCAGCAGGAAAGCCACAGCCCCCAGGTGTGTGGGGCTACACAAGCGGTTCCCAAAGAGCTTTAGAAAAAGCCATAGTTTTCCCTGCTGGCTCTTTGGGCGTGGGACCAACCTGCAGACATATGGCCATTTTTGTGCCTGACGTGACGCCATGAGGGAAAGGGTGGTTTTGAGGCTGAAAGCGCGAGAAAAGCCTGCAGCCCCCAGTTTGTGTGGGGCTACGCAAGCGGTTCCCAAAGAGCTTTAGAACAAGGCATAGTTTTCCCTGCTGGCTCTTTGGGTGTGGGACCAGTCTCCAGACATATGGCCATTTTTGGGCCTGGCGCGGCGCCAAGTGGGAAAGGGTGGTTTTGAGGCTGAAGGCAGCAGGAAAGCCTGCAGCCCCCAGGGGTGTGGGGCTACGCAAGCGGTTCCCAAAGAGCTTTAGAACAAGGCATAGTTTTCCCTGCTGGCTCTTTGGGCGTGGGACCAGTCTCCAGACATATGGCCATTTTTGGGCCTGGCGCGGGGCCAAATGGGAAAGGGGTGTTTGGAGGCTGAAGGCAGCAGGAAAGCCTGCAGCCCCCAGGTGTGTGGGGCTACGCAAGCGGTTCCCAAAGAGCTTTAGAACAAGGCATAGTTTTCCCTGCTGGCTCTTTGGGCGTGGGACCAATCTCCAGACATATGGCCATTTTTGTGTCTGGCGTGGCGCCATGTGGGAAAGGGTGGTTTTGAGGCTGAAGGCAGCAGGAAAGCCTGCAGCCCCCAGGTGTGTGGGGCTACGCAAGCGGTTCCCAAAGAGCTTTAGAACAAGGCATAGTTTTCCCTGCTGGCTCTTTGGGCGTGGGACCAACCTCCAGACATATGGCCATTTTTCTGCCTGGCGTGACGCCATGTGGGAAAGGGTGGTTTTGAGGCTGAAGGCAGCAGGAAAGCCTGCAGCCCCCAGGTGTGTGGGGCTACGCAAGCGGTTCCCAAAGAGCTTTAGAACAAGGCATAGTTTTCCCTGCTGGCTCTTTGGGCGTGGGACCAACCTCCAGACATATGGCCATTTTTGTACCTGGCGTGAGGCCATGAGGGAAAGGGTGGTTTTGAGGCTGAAAGCGCGAGAAAAGCCTGCAGCCCCGAAGTCTGTGGGGCTACGCAAGCGGTTCCCAAAGAGCTTTAGAACAAGGCATAGTTTTCCCTGCTGGCTCTTTGGGCGTGGGACCAACCTCCAGACATATGGCCATTTTTCTGCCTGGTGTGACGCCATGTGGGAAAGGGTGGTTTTGAGGCTGAAGGCAGCAGGAAAGCCTGCAGCCCCCAGGTGTGTGGGGCTACGCAAGCGGTTCCCAACGAGCTTTAGAACAAGGCATAATTTTCCCTGCTGGCTCTTTGGGAAAGGGACCAGTCTCCAGACATATGGCCATTTTTGGGCCTGGCGAGGGGCCAAATGGGACAGGGGTGTTTGGAGGCTGAAGACAGCAGGAAAGCCTGCAGCCCCCAGGTGTGTGGGGCTACGCAAGCGGTTCCCAAAGAGCTTTAGAACAAGGCATAGTTTTCCCTGCTGGCTCTTTGGGCGTGGGACCAGTCTCCAGACATATGGCCATTTTTGGGCCTGGCGCGGCGCCAAGTGGGAAAGGGTGGTTTTGAGGCTGAAGGCAGCAGGAAAGCCTACAGCCCCCAGGTCTGTGGGGCTACGCAAGCGGTTCCCAAAGAGCTTTAGAAAAAGCCATAGTTTTCCCTGCTGGCTCTTTGGGCGTGGGACCAACCTCCACACATATGGCCATTTTTGTGCCTTTCGTGACGCCATGAGGGAAAGGGTTGTTTTGAGGCTGAAAGCGCGAGAAAAGCCTGCAGCCCCCAGGTGTGTGGGGCTACGCAAGAGGTTCCCAAAGAGCTTTAGAACAAGGCATAGTTTTCCCTGCTGGCTCTTTGGGCGTGGGACCAGTGTCCAGACATGTGGCCATTTTTGGGACTGGCGCGGGGCCAAATGGGAAAGGGGTGTTTGGAGGCTGAAGGCAGCAGGAAAGCCTGCAGCCCCCAGGTGTGTGGGGCTATGCAAGCGGATCACAAAGAGCTTTAGAACAAGGCATTGTTTTCCCTGCTGGCTCTTTGGCGTGGGACCAGTCTCCAGACATATGGCCATTTTTGGGCCTGGCGTGGCGCCATGTGGGAAAGG